>NC_092862.1:7871975-7891436 GCF_032062135.1 Pyxicephalus adspersus | reverse complement strand
TTCAGGTGGACCTACACCCACATAAACAATTTGTTCCTGTGTGTGTCATGGTTCTTACTTCTGTCAGTGCTTTTACATTCATTTATACTCAAGTATAAACCAAGATTTTTGCCAGCAAAATGGCTGGTACTTGGGTCACAACACTAGATGACACTGTTGCTATTGCTGTCGGAGAATATTAGAAAATAGAGTTTGTTAACCACTCTACATGAGGCCACATGAGTGCTCACAAAGATTGTTTAGAAGCAAAAGGCCCATCATAACCATCTAAAAATACTTTAACCTGCACAAAAAGGAGAAGGGGTGAGGGTATATAGAAATCAGTGTAAGCAATTTCCATAAGAGACAATCACTGGGGAACAATTTTGAACACATTTTTGTTGACTTAAATTTTTAAGCTTATTTACACTAAAATAGGTATGCTGATTCTGAAAGTGAAGTTAGTTTTTATCTATCACGTCAGTTTTTCTTTCTCTACCGCTTATATAAATGTGATTACTGTACCATTGATTTGTATAAGCTATTCATTTACATGCAAGACAGTGTGGTCAGAGGTTGTGCACTGCTCTACGTAGTAAATAAGCAAAAATAATTTTTCTACTTACACACGTATTTCCTTTCTTTCAGATCATGTCTGGCTGTGCTGTTTCTCGTCATAAGTACCTAAACAACCCTGATTCATTTTGTTAAATCTGTGGGAGTTTCACCATTCCCAGTCAAAGGGTGAACATTACTATATTTGTAGAGCAAGCCTATTTGGATTATTTCAAAGTTAAACTTGGTGATCAAGATAAGTCTTGGGCCCCCATAAGGTGTGTAAACAGTGTGTCGAGGGTTTACGAATGTGGACAAGGGAACACGTAATAAGATCCCATTTGGTATACCTATGGTTTGGCGAGAGCCAGGAGATCATTTCAATGACTGTTACTTTTGTATAGTAAAAGCTAGGGATGAGCGAGCGAGATTTGTAAATTCGATCTTGTGGTGAATCAGACCTTTCTCGCTTACCGAACATGTAAGTGAGAAGGGTCTTGTGAATTCGGCTGTCGTATTCTAATGTTTCGGGACTTGCAAGAGCAATCAGGGGAGCAGAGCTGACAGCTTCACTCCCCTGATTGCTCTTGCAGCCCTACCAGAACTGTAGTATGTGTTCTTGGATAGGGATTCTCTAAGAGATTCTCCAAGAACATAGGAGTCTCTAGGCTGTGCTCATGAATAAATGCAGCAGTGGGAATCATCCTGTGTATATTCCCACGGCTGCATTTATTGATGAGCACAGCCGACGGACTCACACTGACAGGAGGAGTACCGTGGCTGTGCTCATCAATGAATGCAGTGTGCTCATCAATGAATGCAGTGTGCTCATCAATGAATGCAATGAATGAAGCCTTCTTCGATAGTCCCAAATCACGTGCCAAATCACTCAACTTATGCTGATAAAATCCCTTACAAACAGAGTCCTCTTCAATTTCAAATTCTTCATCATTGTTGTCACCTAGTTCATCACCATAACCATGTTCTTCAAGAGAGAGTAGTGTAACGAAAACCGCCACTGGGATTTCATCTGAATGAGGCACTGGGCGTATAGCCGATGGTAGACTAGGATACTCTATGTTACATTTATTTTTCTTGTTATTTCCTGAAGCTTTCACTAGGGATGAGTGAGAAGGCCTCTGCTAATCTTGCAAAAATTTCCTCAAATTTCCGATGGGTCCGCCAAATTTCGGCAAACTGATTTCGCTGAACCATCGGAATTTCAAAGAAATTACAGGATGATTCCTACGGCTGCATTTATTAATGAGCACAGCCACAGTACTCCTCCTGTTAGTGTGGGATCCACGGGGACTGGAGGTTAAATGAAGACAAGGCTTCCCATTTATCACCTCTAGTGCTCTCTGATTGGCTGAGGAAAAGTAAACCCTGATGATTCTTTTCCTCAGCCAATCACAGAGCACTAGAGTTGATGATTGGGGAGACTTTCTGTGATAGCAAAAAAACTGGGGTCATTTCTGGAATCACCACCCAAAAATTAGTAAAAAAACAAGTGTAAGATCTATCTCAACAAAAAATGCATTCCCCAGTGGTATTGAAGGAAAGGCTTCCTCATTCGCTGTTCAGTCCACTGCTTGTCTCTGGAATTACCATGAACTTTGAAGCAAATTTGTTTTCTTTTATTTTTATATAATGGCTTTGTTATTTTTATCTACTTCAACAAAAAATCATCCCGACTGCCTTTTTTGTGATGTCCAACTTTTCATCTTTTCTTCCCCTTTACAAAAAACTAGGTCTGTCCACCATCATCCAATTAAATCATGTGATGACGAGAATGTAACAGCGCCTACAACCTCTCCAGATTCAGAAATGAATTGATTTTTGGCGGTCTGTGCGTTGAAAACCCTTCACGGGAAATAATAAACAAATTTGTTAAAAGAAAAGACAGAGTGGCGAATGGAAAGTGGCCGGCGTTATTTCCTCTGGGATAAAAGCTATATTCAATAGCGCAGTTATGTGTACAATTGGGATTAGATAAAAATGATTCTGCAATTTGGTTGCCATTTCCATATAAACTGGTGTCATTGTTGTGCGTAATAAAATTCTGTCATTCAAGGTCAGAACAAAAACTTTAGAAAACAGTACAGAAGATGTTCCTATTCTTCCTTGGAATATTTGCTAATTAACAGGAGCACTCCAAGCATGGAATGGGTCGAAGATTTGTATGTGAAATTATGTCCTCTAGAAGAGAGACAAGACAACTGTGTTCAATAAAACAGTAATTTCGTTGTAAGTAGATGAGTGTTTTTATAGCGGGTCCATCGACCAATACTCAACACCTTAAACCTTGGGTATTATTAAAATGAAGGTAAGTTGTTGAAATGCCTTTTTTTTTAAATATTTCTTTATTGGCAGACAGAAAAATACAAATAATCATAGACTATAAACAACATTGTATCATACAGATATTTCTCCTGCCCTTACACCATTTTCCAATTTTCCATACAAAAAAGTCAAATCAACTAAATTACCAGTACATAACCAATAACAAAACATAAGAAGAAGATAACATAACAGAAGAAATGGGTATTGCCAGAACTCAAGTTGTTGAACTCAAGCAATCGAACACTTAATGTCAACATTGCAAAACACCCTTGCAAGATATTCACAGGTTTCCAAGTAGGACATACATGCAGCATCCACAGATCTTCATTCAATCCTATCTCACCAGTATCTAACTAATCACCCACAGCCACGGAAATATTAAGATGGGTTAAGGTTCCTGGTATCATACCAGTCCGTATGTCGAAAGAGCTCAATAATATTGTTAAGTTGGGTGGGTGACAAAGTGTGTCGTAAATAGTTCATCCACATGTCAAAAAACTTTTGTGGATGGGTGTCACTATGCTGAGTGGCTTCAGTTTTATCTATAATCATTATAGCTTGGGTATATTGTTAAAATTGCGAGGTAGTGGGGGGAAGGGGTTCTATCCATTGTTTCAGTATGCATTTCTTAGCTGCTAAAAGGCGGAGATGCTTAAATTTAGAAAGTGGAGATTGTGTTTGCGTCATATTGAGGGGTGTTATTTTGGAAGCATCGTTGAAGAGGGCCAAATGTGGACGTATTTGTCTAGACTGCCCTGTGACTATTTTCATAAAGTCAAAAACCTTTTTCCAGAATTGGGAATTAACAGGGCAGTTCCAAAGGGCATGCTCTAATGGTGCTCTGTTGTAGGCACACTTAGGACATGCAGTAATCCTAGAGGCAAGAGCACCAGGTTTGACAGGTACATCAAAGGCATAATATGCTCTACGGATAATTTTAAATTGAACTTCTCTCCATTGTTCACTGATCATTATCTTGCGCACACGCTCCCAACTAATCTCCAAAAGATCCAGAGTATCTGTGGGGGACAGGTCCAAATAATAAGCCCATTTCAATACAAAGAATGGTAAAACAGGGGTGGGAACCGTATTTTCCATTAAGCGAGGATAGAGCAGAGATATGGAGTGTTTAACAGAGGCTCCACCCAAAACAAGTGTGACTGCTGGTGGGAATAATAGGTTGGAGCAAAAGGCGGTGGACCCAAAAAAGGTGGTTTTTACCTGTAAAAATGAAGTGCTGGCAGTGCGTATATGAGTCTAAGCGTGTCAAATGGAAGCAGTTTATGAGAATCATTTAACATTTGTCCCACACTTCTAAGGCCCCTCTCATCCCATACTTCAAATGCCTTGTATGCAAGACCTTGAGAAAAGTAAGGGGTAGAGCGCAGAGGGGTAGCAGTAGTGGGCCCGTGGAAGACCTAAACGGTCCAAAAAAGTCTTTCCCTGAGTAAAATTTGTGTTTTGAGAGGTGTATAAATCATTGTAATAAGACGCAAAGATAGTAGCTATGTCCTTGGGCGATATTGCTTGTCCCTTATGGCTATAATACGGGGTTTGGGGCTCTAAAACCTTTGGCAAGATTGGCCAGCAATTTCCCAGATTTGTTACTTTATCTAAAAAACTCCACCTCACGGTAAGAGCGAATAGTGGCGTTGTACTGGCCAATCCAAAAATCACAGGATTTTTTCGCTTGCATCCAAGATTCTTTAGCAGATAAGGAGAGCAAAGATTTATATACTAAGTATGTGTGCCTGGGAGTATGGCAAGTGGTACACTATTTGCGTAATGTTTCTTTTTTAGTTGAGGAAACATATGCCATTATTTTACCACGAATGACCACCTCGGCCGTCTCCCAATACAAATGGGGATTGTTTTTATGTATCGCATTGTGATAGTCAAAATCACACCACCAGTACTGTAACTGATGCTGAAATTTCTCATCCTTAGCCAGATAGGCAAGAAATCACCATATAAATTAAATTTTACCAAGGAAACTGTTTGTCAGAGTCACAGAAACTGGGGCATGATCCGAGATCACAAGGGGATGGATGATAGCAGAATCAATTTTTAACAGGAGGTCATCAGAAAGTAATATAGTATCCAATCTAGACATGGTTGAGTGAACCTGAGATACGTGCATAAAGTCCTTCTCCAAGGGGTGGAGATGTCTCCGGGAATCAGTCAGTCCAGTCCCTGTAAGGAAAGAAAGAAACACTTTATCATTGGCAGATGTATGGCCCTGCTTGGGTGGTGGTGGGATCCTATCTTCCACAGAACTAGGTACAGCATTAAAGTCATCAGCCACAATTAAAGGCCTTTTGGGAAGGGATTGCTCTGTGGTAAGCAGATTATTATAAAACCTCTGATTGTCCGAGTTAGGACCATAAACTGCCAGGAAGATTAAGGCTTTGGCTTGGAATTGGACCGTCATGGATGCCCATCTTCCCTCAAAGATGTCACAGGACTTTGAGATTGTGGAGTGTTGAAGCTTCTTGTGTAGAAGAATGAGTACTCCAGCTTTTCAGCCTGAGGCTGAAGCCCCCCATACCTCTCCCACCCAATCTTTAGCCATCAAATGAAAATGGGTAGGTGAGATGTGGTTCTCCTGGAGGATAGCTACATCCGTTTGTAATTTCTTCAAGTGGCATAGAACAGTAGTGGGCTTGTTGGGGGATCTCAATCCCTTCACATTCCAGGATACAATTTTTATCACGGGGGTTTATGGGGGAAAAGAGCTAAAATTGCTGGAATTAAAAGTGTGGTCCCATGTCCTTGTCCCAAACCGAGCAGCGACACAGAGAAGAGGATTCCTTTCATATTTGAAGAGGTCTGTAGATGCATAACCAGGACAATAACAGCAGCAAGGCGTCCGTAGACATTTAGATAATTGGCATACCCATGAGCAAAACAAACAGCGAACAACGTATTTGTCCCATAACATAATACTCTCAAGCGACTTCCTTTTTTCCTAATATGGGGTACAATAACAGCAGAAATGGCAGTAAACAGCAGCAGGCACAAATACACTTTCAATTCTCCTGTTCTGCCATCTCCATACATTACATCAAAGAGGATATCATCACTCATATGCAGTGTGAGCAAGAAAAAAAAAATGCGGGCAAAGCCTTCACCATTTCTGTAGCCACCAAGGGATCTGTGAATATCTTAGCTTCCTGATCCAGAATAAAAATTTTAAGCACCGCTGGATACATTAGTGCAAAGCGCAGATTTTTGTAGATGAGTTGTTTGCAGATCGGGGAGAAGGCCCGCCGTTATTTGGTAGTTTCCATTGAGTAATCAGAGAATAACATAACTCTGTGATCTTCTATGCTGAAGTAGACAAATCCCGGACATGCCCTTAAAATTTGGAGCTTATCATTAAAGTTATGATATTTGACTATGATTAACCAGGGTAGTGCTTTATTCCGCTGAAGAGGGCCTAGCCTATGTGCCCTTTCTATTTTCATAGAGCGTTTCAAGCCCAGAGCTTTAGGAAGCGTATTTGAGCAGATTTTATGGAGATCTGGTGCTTTATATGACTCAGGAATCCCGATAATTCTCAGGTTACTACGGTGATCCCTATCTTCCATATCTATTATCTTATCTTGTAGCAGCTGGTATTGAGCCCCCAGTTGCTGTTGTTTAGTACAGGTATTAATCAAGTCATCTTCCAGGTCACTAATGCACTGTTGCATGGCTTGTATTTCTGCCCCATGATTCTGTAGCAGCTCTGTAATGGCCTTTAAATGTATTACCAAAGCTTCTTTAATATTCAACAGCAGTGCTGGTTAGAGGTGCTGAGACACCTCAGAGGCAAGCTGTTTCTAATCAATAGAGGGGCAGTGATGAGCAGGGCTGTCAATCCTACCTGAACTGTGTGCCTCAGCCTCGTGGTCTGATATGGCGTTGGCCATCTTGGCTTGTGCAGCCTTCCGTGCAGTCAGCTTCTGCTGACCACGTTTTGAGGACTGGGAGCCGGCTATGAATCGATCCATCGGTGCCCCGTGACAGGAGAGTGTGATCACGGTGCGTGACTCAATGCAGCGTGAAGTCAGAAGAGCAGAAAAACTAGACGGAGCTGGAGCCGCGTCTCACACAGCTCCTCACATCGGGCGCCGGAACCGGAAGTCTCGAAATGCCTTTTATAGCAGGCATCTGAAGGCAGTATGGATATTCAAAAGCTCCTTCCAG
The DNA here is from genome assembly GCF_032062135.1 of Pyxicephalus adspersus. Classification (NCBI taxonomy): domain Eukaryota; kingdom Metazoa; phylum Chordata; class Amphibia; order Anura; family Pyxicephalidae; genus Pyxicephalus; species Pyxicephalus adspersus. Next base: position 7,884,368 of record NC_092862.1, on the reverse strand, counting down.
TGTCTGGAGCCATGTGGACCTTTGCTTCTTCTATAGATTTCAATGGAAACCAATAGCCAAACTGTTGTATAGTGATTGAAGTCTTCTGATGACCATGATGACCCTAAAAGGCACCACACTTATCGATTAGAGTCATATTTCTCATCCAGGGTTTTCTGGAACCATAGTTCTTCCAAAGGCAATCTTTCCACTGGCCAGCAATGTAAGACGCATTCATCTCATTGACCACCAGGCTAATGTAACATGAACCCGAAAGTTATTTCAAGGGTTACCCCATGTATAAAGGGCTGTATTAGAGCAATCAGCAAATATTCATGCATGCATGCCAATACCTGGTACATAAGGTTGGAACTGAGCACCTGGGCATCTCTTGGACTCTGCAGTAGATCTTTATATGAGGTCTATTGGATAGGCAGCTCAACAGCCAACTGAAGCAGCTGCCATGGCATGCTGACAACGTTGCTCCTAAATGAAAGGCAATGGCGTAACTTTGGCAATGAGGCAATGGCAATGAGTGCAAATGTATAAATTTGACGGATATCACCCGAATACCTACTGTACACTGCAGCTAAGAGGGCACACAGGGAGCCTGCAGCTTTATCTAAGAAAATGCAGAATCAGAACCAATCAGCCATTCCTTATGTAAATATATAGACTAGGGACATGTTGATGGCAACAGAAAGCAGAGGGATGATTGTTTGTCCTCTGCTGGTCGTACCCAACCAAGAGACAAGGAAGCACTGTATTCCTTCTGAAGGCTATAACTGTAACAAAGAATGGGGCGTCATCCACCTGGCTGTGCCGTACAACACGGCTGTGCAAATCTCCCAACTAGATGGGCAGCAGAACACATTCTTCACCAGCCCTCTCCGATAAGTGTTTGCCTGCTCTAAATAAGCCAAGTTAGTAATAGATTCATGTGCGTACAAACATTGCGGCTGTAATAGCACCACTCTGCTACCAGCTGAAAAGAAACAACATCATTACACCAATTGTCATCAATCTGTGTTGCAGTTTGCAACCATTTTGCTACCCCAGCAGCTTTTCAATCCACATATTTATTTCAGGACATAAGCCTTTCTCTTGTTGAGTGATACAAAATAGCTGCCCTCATCCTATTTATTCATTAGCACATACTTTGCAATGGATATTTGTAACCAATAAAATAGGATATATGATCGCGAAGTTTTCTGAGCACTGACAAAGACAATACAATGAAATAACCGATGTCAGCCCATCCAGATTATTATGGGGAGCAGCTGGCTGCTGATGGAGAAACTTGTTCAAACTGATTCCTATTTATATAGATGAAAATAACAATTTTTTGTGCTTTGAGCTTTTTCTTATAGATGCAATGAATATACATATGCACATATAGAGTGTTATGAGAAAAAGAAAATACACCCTCTCCCAATGCTAAGGATATCAGGATATAATTAAAAATCAATTGGTCCTCAGCGGTTTTACAAAATAATTTACCCTCACATGTAAAACAACACAAAAACAACAACAACAGATTCCACCGTATCATTATTTATTTATTAAAAATGCCAAAGTATTGTGTACCATCTCCCACCCCTCCCCCTAGGGATATTTTGTTATATATGTTTGTTTTTGTTGTATGTGTTTTTTGTTTTTGTTTTTGTTGTATGTGTCTCGATTTTTGGATATTATCCTGTGCCATATGCTTCCATGAGAAGTTATGTTGTTTTCTATGTAGTCGTACCAATATGTGCATTACTGACCCATAAGGGCTTCTTCTGTTTATTGGTATGCTTCTCAGAGTCTATGTCGATAGGATTCTTTGGGTCACTGTTATAGGATTTATATTTTATTCTTTATTTTTTGCTCATATGAAGCCAACACTGATATGTATAAATAGGTTGTATTTGTTGTATGTCTGAATCTTTTTGTTATGTAAGGTATGTTTTTTTGAAAATTCAATAAAACTGATTGAAAAAAAAATGCCAAAGTAGAGAAGTAATGTGTGAAAAACTAAGTACACCCCATAATTTAATTGCTTGAAGAACTACCTTTAGCAGCAATAACTTGAAGTCATAATTTTCGATATGACTTTATCAGTCTCTCATACTGTTGTGGAGAAATTTTGTCTGACTCTTCTTTTTAATATCAGTTTAGTGAGGTTTGCAGGCATTTGTTTATGCACAGCTCTCCTAAGGTCCCAATAAAGTATCAGTGAGGTCTGGACTTTGACTGGGGCCATTGCAGCACCTTGATTCTTTTCATTTTCAGCAACTCTGTTGTGGATTTGCTGGTGTGCTTGGGATCATAGTCCTTTTTCATGACCCAATTTCAGCCAAGCTTCAGCTGTCACACAGATGGCCTCACATTTATTTTTATTATTATTATAATATAGTGCTGACATATTGCACAGCGCTGTCATGTCACTAGCTGTCCCTCAAAAGGGCCCACAATCTAATATCACCACCATAGTCATATGTCATTACCACAGTCTAAGGCAAATTTAACTAACTGGATGTTTTTGGACTATTATCTTAATATATAGAGGAGTTCATGGTCAACCTAATAAGGGGCTCACGTGCAAAAGCAGGCTGCAAACAAGCCTAAACTATCAGCCCTCATCACCATCTTTGACAGTTGTGATGAGGTGTTTTTGTTCATATGTTGTGTTTGATTTTTAACAAATGTGGTGCTGTGTATTATGGTCAGATATGTCTATTTGGTCTGCTCTGTCCAATGGACATTGTTCCAGTTTTGTGGTTTGTTCAGGATCAATTTACACACCTAAACCATGTTGCCAATTTTTTTTTTTAATGAGAAGAGGTTTTCTCTTGGCATTTCATTAATTTTAACATTAAACATGGTGAGGCCTGTAGAGTCTGAGATGGGACTCCAGGGGGCTTTCCCAATTTCTTGGTCGGTCCTTGGGGGTCGTCCACTCCTGGGGAGATTGGCAACTGTCTTAAATGTTTTCTACTTGTTAATTACTGTTGGTGATTCTGTGATTGTTTCCTTCATAAACCAACCTTTTCTTGGGACCCCAACTCTGCTTTGTTTTTCATGGATACCTTTCCTGGTGGACTGATTACCTGTGTATGGCCTCTGGATCTGTATTCTGGACTTGCCTCTGCTAGAATTGCTTGTCTTTCATTATGTGTGGGTTCTTGCTCCTCTGTCAGTACTTTTCCAGATTCCACTCTAGGGCAGTAGTCGCCAACTTTTCAGTTCCGCAGACCACTAAAATCACTGGGTGTCACTCAAAGGAGGAGAAACCAGAGTGACGCCATTATGATATAATGCCGCCCACTCTCCCATCGTTGATCTGAGCCTGCAATGGGAAATTGAGCGGGTTGTGTCAAGGGTCACAACCCGCCCACCTCCCTGAACCTGGGAACTGCTTGGAGGACATGGTCCGTGGCTCTAGCCAGTGCGTCCCACCAGTGGAGTCCTTCTCCTAACCCCACTCAGAGGTGCACCGACCAGAGCCGCGGACCCCCAAAATTTTCTTGCGGACCACTGGTTGGCGACTGCTGATTTAGGGCACAGGAACCCTGGGGGCAACTGTGTGCTGGGACAGTGCATCTAGCCTTCCAAGGCTTGCTATAGGTAAAAAGTGCGGCGTTAGATTGGGGGACCGGGGTCTGGTAAACACTGATGCCTTACACCTGCAAAGATAAATATTAGTTACAAATAATAATAATAGAGACACTATTTTCTATTGCATGGTGTGTTGATTTTTATGACTGATTTAATCCTTTCTGGGAATGAGTATGAGTATAAGGTTTTATGCCCAGGAAGGGGGCACACATACTTGCTGTTCCATTGCCTAACCATGAACATCTCAAGCCTATTAAAGGGTCTGGGTTTTATATTAGGGTGTGTTGTTGCCTGAAACGGCTCCTGGGCACCTTGTTGTGGACAGTAGGCATTTGGGCATTGTAAAGAATAGTCTGACCTTACCCTAAGGGAGATTTTCCCCCACCTTGTGTCCAGCTAGTGTGGGTCAGACAAAGCAGGAAGGGAAGAGAATCTCCTTTTGTGGAGATACAGATAACATTAAAAGCTGAACTGTAGACATATAACTACATGCACAAATACAATACATACATAGGAGTGGTTGTAACTGACAAAAGATTTTTATTTTTGTTAAATCCTGACAGTTCTATTACACAACACAGCCCAGTCTTTAAGAGCTGTACATTTGATATACTTTAAGTAAAAAAGCAGACAGGGATCTTTTTTGGAAACCACCAAAAATGGTCAATACCCAAACATATGTCTTGTTTCAAGTAACTCCTATGTCTTGTTTCAAGTAAATTCCCCTAGATAAAACCGCTTGGTGTCAATGTTTGACCAATGTAATTATATTGTGGATGTGTTGTTATATTTGGAGAATAGATTTAGATATGACAGAACTGAGTTACCTTACAGACACCTCAAATATTACAAATATATCATTTTTATTCTAACATTCTTTACATTCTGTGTTTTTATTGTGATTTTAATGACTTGCACTTGAGTACATCATGTGATCCCATATACACTGCCATTTCTGAGATCTGCTTCTTATCAATGAGAACGTTTTGGAACATTGTGATTATATATTATATTGTGAAGGTATTTCTCCCTGGAATGGACATAATGTTCAATTTATCCTCTTACAATACACAACCCAACCCAACATTGGCACATTAAGTGCCAATTTACAAGCATTAGACGACCGGTGTGCTAGGGAACAATAGCTCACTGGAGACGTATAGTCAAGGCAGAACTCCGAGCAAGCAAATATTATCTAAATACAAGAATATGTATATTCTTATCTTATCTTGGTATGCTCTGTGTATTTATTTCAGATCTGTGCATTTATTCAGCAGAAAATAGTGGGATTCCTATAATAAAGACTGGGCAGTTAATCTCTCTCTATGTGCAGAGTGATTGGTCTTGTATCCGCCTCCCTTCAAAGTGGATTGAAAATTATCATAGATTTAAATGATTGTGACTATCATTCTACAAAAGCTTCTGCAACCCTACAATAGAATCTGTACCTTTGCCTGCTGGCCCCTGTCCTATGTTATTCCTTTTGTATCCTTATACATATGTCAGAGCAAATCTACAATACCAGCACTGCATGCATTAAATTTAGGATTTGAAGTGGAACCAAACCTCCCCCCATTACATTTCAGGCACCACCATCTTTTTCCTTCTTCCCTTCCGCATTCAGATCCTTGGCCATCCTGCTTGGCTGGGCTGGGATGACCTAACTCCGGCCCAGGAGCCAGAGTTCATTCAGTCTCATCTAGCTAAGCTTAAGAAGATGAAGTTGGGGGCACTGCTGCAACCTACATGTCCCATTCCTTCTTTCCCCTGGCATGCCCAAAACCCCTGCAGTGATTGTTAATGCTCCTATCATCTCTCGTCCGGACTACTGTAACCTCCTCCTCTCTGGTATTCCACTAACCCGACTCTCTCATCTAAAATCTATTATGAATGCTGCGACCAGACTCATCCATCCTTGCCACCACTCTTCTTCTGCTGCCTCTTATTGCAGCTCTCCTTATTGGCTTCCATTTCACCTTAGAATCAAATTCAAGCTAATGTGCTTTGCCTTCAAGTCCTACCACAAGTCTTGTCCCACTTACCTTTCTGACCTGATAGAAAAATACTCCTCTAGCCACTCTCTTCACTCCTCCAATGACCTACTAATGACTTCCTTACTCCTAACCTCATCACATGCAAGGCTCCGAGACTTTTCTAGAGCTGCCCCGACTCTCTGGAATGGTCTTCCCCATCCTATTCAGCTTGCTCCTACTTTCTGCTCATTTAGGAGCACTCAAAACCCATCTTTTCAAACTTGTCTACCTGTTTTCTAAAACCCTCACTATTTACCCACCACTCCATATCTCCCTCCTATTGTGTGATACTTCCTCCACCTCCTAAATTGTAAGCTCTTTTGGGTCACCTCTTCCTCCTGCGTCACTGTCTGTATCTGTCTGTTATGTATGTAAATATTGTCTAATAATAATAGTAAGGGAACATGAAGGGAACTTTTATTTTTGAGAAGGAATTTAAGATAAAATACACACATATCAAGTCTAAGAGGGCACAACTAATCTTTATTGTAAACTACCCCAGGTCAAGCTCTACTAGGGTTCTGAACTGGAGAACCCTCAACTGGAGTTCCTCCAAAGCTTTTTAAGGGTTCTTTGAGCAATGAGCAAATTGAGCCTCTCAGGCAAGTTTGAAGACTCCAATGATCTTTTTGGCAATTTGTAAGGGTGACATTCTTCCCACTGGCCAGCAAGAGACATTCTTCCTACTAAACACCATACTAATATATTGTGATCACTGTATATATTATTTATAGCAGGTTGTTCCCTGAAGACCTGAAAGTTATTTTAAAGGGTTCCCCTATGTTGGAAAGGTTGAGAAAGGCAGATCTAGAGGGATGGAGGGCCAATACTACTGTGCTGAACACGTATCACTGGAAAGCAGAGCACAAGCTCTTCCAACATGAATAGTTTCATTTATTATATTTTTTTTTTGTAAATAAAGACCTGAAATAAAACACCAGCCAATGTTCGAAGCAAGACAAAGTTATTCCCAGACATCCCATTTGTACATCATTTCCCAAGAATTTTTCCTCTAAGACAATAAAACTTGTGATTACATTATGTATAGTTGATGTCAGCCTAATAGCCTTAAGTAGAGTGTAAGTGGGATGTTTTTTCATCCTCGAACTCCCAGGGGAAAGAAAGAAATCTACTTAAATACAGAGACACAGCTGGTGTATCTTCACCAGTGGAGACGAGCAGTGTAAGCTGTAAAACTTGATATTGTTTACTATTTGCATTAGACTTAATGATCTGTTATATGACTTGGTATTGATTTGCTTGCAAAGTTGTGGCCTTCAGGTTGATCCAAAAACAAAAGAGACGAAATATGGAGAATTCCCACAGGGAGGTTATTGGCTATAAACCTTGATAATGTGCTGTAGCTGTCTTTGTATTTTTATTAGGTATATCGGTCATTGTGGGTCAGATTTCATCAGGTTGTGTCCTCTAGACTGTTTTCTTATGCTGTCCTCAAAGCTGATTTCCAGGTTCCTGCTTCCCCATTCTTCACCCCCTCCCAATAACTAATGGCTGGCTTTAAAAAAAAAGCCTTACTACCTAAAGCCCATTTTACCTACCTATATCCAAAGTCTCTTGACATTTCAAGCACATGTCTTCTTTCTTCCGTTAACTTGAGATGGGTTCATTCTTCACAGGCACGGACACTTCCTATTGGCTTTCCAGTGGTGAGGTCCTCCTGGAATTTAAAAAAAGGAGTCAGTATAAGGTAAACTTCGGGGGCTGGTCAACAAAGGCATCTCTGCAGCAATAGATTAATGTTCCCTTGCACCCAGAAACAGCACAGATGGCTTGGAAAGTGGCCTTGCTTTACAAACAACAAAAAATAAATGATGATGTGATTTTTAAGGTATAGAAATATGAAATGTTGTATTTTCAAACCAGTTTTTTCAGAATGCTTTAAAAAAGATACAAATTTTTGGTTTAAAAAAATTCAATCTCATACCACAAGGATGTTGATACGAGTCCCGGGGGGTCCTTTTTTTCTTTCGACCATTAATCAGTAAGTATTACCACTTATACCCCCTATTCATATGTTTCCTTTTCCCTGATAGCCATCACCTCCTACTTTCCCATTTATGTGCTTATGTGTTTAAGGGTTTGGAGAACAAAGATAGAGGTGTTGTACTCAGGATTTACAAATTTTTACTGGGGAACCTAATATGAAAGTCCATGTCACTAGGTGTGTCCTAAAACACTCCGTGGGTAACACGTGGGCTTACAGTCTGATGTCCCCTCCGTTGTCATATGCTAATAATACAGTCTAAGGCCAACTTTCTGGGGACATCAGTTAACCTAATAGCATGTTTTTGGGATGTGGTAGGAAACCCATGGGAAAGAATCTTCATAAGCACAGGGAGAACATACAAACTTCTTCCAGATAGTATCTTGGCCAAGATTTAAACCTGGGATCTAGGAATCCAAAGGTAGAGAACAGTGGTAGGAATGGAAAATGTCCAAAAGGAGAGAGGTAGATATACATTTGCCCAACAGGGCACTGTGCAGGGGAATTAATATCCACAGATTTTTAACATAAATAATGATATCTCGCCACCATAAATAAAGAAAAAAAAAAAGACAAAAAAAGCTATACGGGTGTTATTTTCTTTTTATTCATTCACCGTTGTACCATGCAAGGGATCTGTGACCTCTAGCTGTCTTCTTGTGTTAAGCATATTATCACAAGTTAATGTTTATTCTCCTCGATGATAGTAATTACACGTCTTAATTATGGTATCACTTTACAATATCAACAAAGAGCAGCTATTTGGTTTGAGTGACAGTTCTGGACAATATTCAAGACTATTCCCCGGAGGAAAAGCTTCTTCCTGCTCATTAAATAGACAAAATGATTTAGCAGCAATTCCATTTGTCTCCAAGTTGACCTGTCATACAGCTTATAAAAATGAGCAACAGATATTCTGTTCTAGAAAAGACTATGGGACTGATTTAATAAACCATATGGGGCTCAAACAACATATTCAAATTCCTGCTAGGAATGACTGGGATGATTTTGGCAAAAATGGATTTTCTGCAAGACGAAAGCTCGATTTCATGCTCATTATGCTTCTTTTGCAAATATATAACATTGGGGTATATCTATGGCATTTTTTTTTTATATGTGTATTTTTATTTAAATTTCTTCATTTATAGAGGTGTTCAGGGGAGAATAGAGAAATTTTTATTTCATAAACACAAATAACTTTTCCCTTCATGGTAGAACAGTTTCCTTCAGAGTAAATACAGATGTACCATGACAAGTGTGACTGTGTGATTGGTGGACCAGGTGAAAGGTGAGTGTTAGAGACTATGCTAAAGGGTCAACGTAAAAGGTGAATTTAAAGGATTAAGTATTTTATAAGCTATGACTATGCTTTACATATTTATACCTCCCACTCCTCTGACTCCCTGTGAGCTGTCCCTTTATTCCAGAGGACCAGAATATTCCGTAGAACCTCTCCATCTGCTGGAGATGGTGTAAACACCACCTGAGCTGCCTTTGCTCCAGCACTCCCTCTGGTGGTGGGTTCTGTTCGGGTCACATGATCCCCTCTTTAAAAGGAAGTGACTGGCAACAGGATATTGCCTGATCAAGGAGTTCCACTAGTCTAGGCTTCCAAGTTCCTGTCTGCATTTCCCTGTCCCTGTCCTGGTTCTGACTTTCGGGTATGCTGACTCCGGATCTGTCTGTCTACTCTTGATTACCAACTGCCCTGACCTTTGGCTCCAACTGACTACTTGTGATTGCCTTCTGCTTCTGTACTATGCCTTGGTCCTATCCAGTCAGCAGCTACCAGCCCCTGCATGTATGGGGGCCCCAAACTGGGCACCTCCTACTTAAGTCCATCACCCCTTCAGGGCTGCACTGGTGAAGCTGTAGGCTGGTGTCTCTGCTCCCGCGGACATGGAGGCTCCACCACCCCATCCCGAAGAAGATGAGGAATAGGGGGAAGAGGGGAAAGAGAATCAGAATGGGAAGGAAGATTTAAGGGGAAGGAGAAGAGAAAATGAAAGGAATTAGGGGCAAGAGTATAAAGTGAAGGAGATGAAGAAAAAGAATGATGAAAAGCATAAAGAGAAAGGGAAGGAGAAGAGGAAGTAAATATAGGGGATAGTGTATGGATGAGTAAAAAAGAAGGGATAGAAGGGTAATGATTTCTTAGCTTTACAATGAATACTATTTGAAATTTTAATGCAACTTAAAAAAAAATGATGCATTGAAGAAGAAGGGGGAAGAAAGGGAAAGAGGAAGGAAAGCTTAAAGAGAAAGAAAGGGAAAGAGGTTAAAGGGGTAAGATAAGGGGAAGCAAGGGTGAATGGGAAAATGATGGAAGAAAAAGAAATAAAAAAAAGAGAGAAAGTGAAGATGAAAAAAAGGAAGAAGAAAGAGAAGAGTGAAGTGCAAAAAGGGAATAGAAAGAAGAAGGAGTAGGGGGTGTGGGGAAAGGGAAGGGAAAAATTAAAGAGGAAAGAGTGTGGGGAAAAGGAAGCAAAAAGAAGGGCTTGTGAAGTAAATAAAGAAGAAATCAGAGAAGGTGAATGTTTTCTTTCTTCTGCAACTGACAATAATATGTATATACTATTTTAACATATTATATCTTTAGATAATCAATGAGCTTTTTGAATCAGCCTTTTTCCAAATATAAAACTAAACAAATATCTTTTTGTCCTTCAAAGCTGTTAGAGGAAGGGTGTTTTAAATTTTTTTTTAAGATGAATATTTGGAGTTGCTCTTGTAATCATTAGCAAGTGAAATGTTGTTCTATTGTTGTTCTTTAACAAGGTGATGATGTTCATTTTGCTCTGTTATCACCCTTTGGATAGGATAGTCTCAATGGTAAAAGTTATTTTCAATATTTTGAAATCTGCACCTCCATTACAATACTATTTGGTGATCTGAGCATGCTCAGTTCAGGCATTTTGGTTATAGGGTGACAATGTCTAGTAGTTCTCCAGCATTACCACATGTCATAATATGCTAACATTGTCTATATGAAGAGACTTAAAAATGACTGCAGGAGATGAACAGCAACACATTTCCAATTAGTAAAAATTGGCATCGTATAAAAAAGAAACCTATATTTTATGGCATGTAAAAAAAAAAAGAATTAAATTATTGAATAGCAATAATTACAATTAAAACCACCAATTATTATTGGAGTGCGATCATTTTCGTTACCTGTTCTCTCCATACACATCAAGTTTTTTAACTTTTGGGATAAGCATATAAGCATGGGATTAAAAAACATCAAGTAATATTTATTGAATGGTTTTAGGTTACTAAATGGTTACGTAATAACTGGACAAAAACTATTTTTTCCTTATAGGGTTAAAAACACATTCCCTAATATGCAGATTACGGTCTAAATGAAATATTCATTTACGGTCTAAATGAAATACATTTAAAGTATTATTTCATAAACATGGTATAATAGTCACCCAAACTTTGCACTTGCTGAAAACATCCCAAGGTTTCGCTTTAAGAAAATACAGAAGTGTGAGAAATAATTCTGCATTGTTCTAAATGAAGTGGAGCTCCTTAAATATTCCTTTCTCTCTGTTGACTCTTCACATCAATCTATTAGGGACATATTTTTGCAGATCTCTTGTTTCTATGGAGACAACACATCAACAAAAATGTTCTCATTAATGTGGTTCAGCCAAGACCAAAAGAGAAAATACCACAATATGCTAATGCCGGCATTCACCGACTGACTCATTTTTAAAGAGGAATGATCAGTAAATATGTTTATCTTTATTCTGATAATGCGCCATATGCAGAGGAACAAATTCATTGATATATGCTTGAAAGTGACACATAAACATCAAGCTAGACCCAATACAATGACGCTCTAAAGCTGTGGATTCTGTGAGATAACAGTCATTCATACTCTGTCACTTGTGTGAGTCTCTTTCCTTTGAATTCTCCCTCTTTTTCTTTGTGTCTCTCTTTCTTTTTTCGCTTCTCTTTCATTTTTTAATAACTTATTTAGCTTACTCTCTTTGTTTTCTTTGCTTTTTGTTTATCTATTTTATGTTTTCTCTCCCTCTCTCTCTTTCATTTTCAATTTTTATCTCTCTCACACTTCGTACTCTCTGCTCCCTTTTATTAATATCGTACATAGTTACCGTATTTTCCAGCGTATAAGACGACTTTTTAACCCCAAAAAATCTGTGCCAAAATCGGGGGTCGTCTTATACGCCGGGTACTTACCTGCAGCTTGCTTCACGTCCTGCGCGGTCGAGTCCCCGCGAGTCCTCCTGTGCCAGCTGCACAGGAGAACGGTAGCCTGCACAGGAGGACGTGGATTGGCTCTCCAGTGGAGAGCCTGGATTGGCTCTCCATTAGAACACGCCCATTCATTAGGAAGGAACGCGCCCATTCATTCCTTAGAACTAGTACTGTACTGTTCCTTCTGCCTCTCAGTTCTCGCACAATAGCGAGATGTGACAGGCAGAAGGAACAGTACAATACTGGGCGTATCACACGACCCCCAACTGATTGGTTAGAGTGGTCTGCCAATTAATTGGCAGACCACTCTAACCAATCAGTTGGGGGTCATCTTATACGCCCAGTCGCCTTATACACCGGAAAATACGGTACATAGTTACATATTTATTCAGGTTGAAAAAAGACATACGTCCATCAAGTTCAATTACTAGGGATATAAACATATCGTGGATATAAAACCCTATGGACATAGCTGATCCAGAGGAAGGCAATAAAAACCCTGGTACAATTTGCTCCAATAGGGAAAAAAAATTCCTTCCCGATTCCATG
>NC_092862.1:7836343-7870414 GCF_032062135.1 Pyxicephalus adspersus | reverse complement strand
TGCAAATCAATGCATTGGAAAGTGAAGTGTTCTTCTGCAATTTCTAAGGGCTATTTTTTGTGAATATGACTCATTTAACTAATGCAAATGGGGAAGCATTCATGCAAAGTATTTTTATTACAGAGGTGCGAAATGACCCAGCATAAATCCAGCACATTTCTTCTCATTGTGACTTTTCTAAGCATTACTCAGTTAACTTTTTTTGTGTTAGGTATCCACTGCAAACGTCATTGTGCCTATGAGTTTCCATATGAATGGCATATGCCAAGTTGGAAGTAAAGGCCACCTACCAGGTGGGAAGTAAAGGCTAGTTTCAAGGTGAAATATACATTTTCAAATTGATATAACAAATGTTTATATATAAATAACTTTACAGCTGGCAGCTTGTAATTTCTGGCTGCTTAATAAACACAACATGCATTAAACAAAGAATATGTGACTTTTTTTTACAGTATCAAGCAAAGTAAAATGTAAATGAATATATAATTTAAAGATAAACACATACAATATATACTTAAGTATAAACCAGGATTTGCAATTAGAAACCTGTGTTTATATTTAGATGATACCTAGTGGCATGTCTTGTAACTGTATTGGTCTCCATTTTGACACATTGGGCCTGATTTATTAAAGCTCCAAAAGGCTGGAGAAGATACACTTTTGTCAGTGAACCTGGGTGATCCAGCAAACCTGAAATGGATCTGGTCCAGGATTAAAAACATTTGCTAACAAATAGTAAATGACTTTTAGGAAATCCATTCCAACTTTTCTGGATCACTCGGGTTCAATGTTGAAAGTGTATCTTCTCCAGCCTTGGAGAGCTTTAATAAATTAGGCCCAATGCATCTGTCAAAGAAAAGCTGTTTAAATACCTTTTAATAGGGCTAAGGGCCATTTAATGGTTGCCAACAATAATGTACAAAAGATTTTGTAAGAGCAAGTATAGAATACACTACTTTACCTTGTAAAAAAAAATACAAGATTAGTTTTTCGAGGTTTTCCCTTGAAAAAAATGTTTAAAATAACACATCATGGAAGTATTTTTTTCACAATTATTTTTTATAGTACTTAATATTTCTAAAAAGTACTATTTTGTATGTTAGCAGTGAGGACCAAAGTTTGTGCCCTAGATTGCTACTTGAATCAAAGTAAATGTACAGTTTTTTATTAGGTAAACGTGGGTTTATATTAGAGTATATTCAGTATTCCAATATTATAACATTTTAAATATTCAGATAATAACATTGTAAATATTAAGATAATTTTCATAACAACCCATTTCATTACAAAGTCACTAGAATTACTTGCTGATCCAAATATTCCATTTATTAATTGCATTTTCACCTATTTTGTAGCAACAATTGTTTGTGTTTTTTGAATGGTAATGCAGCCAAGTCACAGCTAGAATCCTTAAATACAATAAAATAAAATTATAGCTAAACCTACTGATTTGTAGCTAAGCCCATTGCAAGCAATTGTTGTTGCCTATCCTACCGCTGACATGAAATGAAGGTAAAGCTCAACTGTTGGAGGACTAATCTACAGATTGCTAAAAAAAAGTACGAATTTTTTATAAAATACCTATAATTTTCTTAGCAAGAAATTGCTTTAAAAAAATGACCACTTCCAATAAATCAACTATATGATGTGACCCTTAAAATACATTCTAGTTTGGGTATAACAAAGTAGGTCATATTGAATTCATCCCCAATATTAACAGGAATACTACCTTTGAATAAAGCAGCATACACTTTCATCAGTGAAGCTGGGTAATCCAGCAAACCTGGCATAGATTCCTTCAAAGTCATTTGCTTTGTTTGTTATGCAAATATTTTGAATCCTGGACCAGATCCATTTCAGGTTTGCTGGATTACCTAGCTTTACTGCTGAAAGTGTATTCCCTCAAGCCCTGGAGAGCTTTATTAAATCAGGCCCATGTGTGTAAGAGTTGGTATTGTGCAAAAAAGTTAGTACCTGTGGTATAAAATATAACATATTACATTCAATAATAAAAATCACAAAATAAACATTTGTGAAGATCTAGGACTGTGACATCTGAAAGTAACGTAAGATGTTCTAGTCAGCTGTCCCAATTATTTTCAGGTGTCGATTTGACCTTATCTTGTTTCTACACAATTACAGTATTTCATTTACCTTCTCTTCAATACAGAACACACTGTAACTCTATGAACTGAGAATGTAAACAATTGCATAACAGTATGGAAGTTAAAAACAAAAAAGAGCTACAAAAGAAGTTAAAAAGATTTAAACTTCAATCAGTCCACTTGAGGCTCCAAGTGTATGTGCCCCCTCATATACCTGGCTTACCCCAAGACCTGGCTTGCGAAATATGTGTAACAAACTAGGTTCCTCACTTGCCCTCAACTGTGGCAAGGTCATCATTGTGGTAGAGGGCCTCATCTCCACAATGTGACCCCTGTGTAGCGGGGGTCTAAGGGAGGGGGCTTATTTGGAATTTAAAAGCCCTTTTAATAAGAGGGCCCACAGATATCAATCCCCTTGCCCAGTGAAATGGATACAGGGCTACATAGTACCATTTTTCTATTCAGTGAAATAATTTAAACAGCCCTAAAAATACTAACAATACACTTTTTTTAAACTAATACTTACCTTTTCAGAGTCCAGCAATGTCCAAATAGGAGATCCCACAAGGATCTGTCCTACTCGTCTTTAAATCTATGGAGACAAAAGGGGTAGCAAACCAATCAGAGTGCTATACCTAAAACAAACAAACCTAAACAATACCTAAAACAAACATACAAAAAAGCACAGCAATTTTGTTGCTTTGTGTCTCCTTTAAATAAAGAATAATTAATAAAACCATTTGGTCCAATGTTATGTTTTTTTTTTTTTGCATCTGCTCAAAACCTCTTGCAAAAACCTTTAGTCTAAGCATAGGCTTGAGCTGTTTGCAAAATTTTAAGCCCTGACAAGAGTGTTGTTAGCTTACTAAAGGACATTTGAAGTTTACTGGAAATGGCCCTATAGGTTTTTTAAAGAGACAAAAGATCAGGGAATTTGCATGTATTCCAGGTGGTGCCTAGGCATACACATTAGGTTTGTTACAAGCAACCCAGAGGGGCCCAGAGCATTATTGGAACACTATTCTGCATATGGCTGAGGCAATATTAAATCCAGAGCTCAACTTTGAAACATGGTGAATGGATTATGGGGCTTTTTTAATTGCTCCAGGGGCTGGGTTAGTCTGCATTTGGAAATTCTATATCACAAATTATTAGTTTGTCTACATGATAAAAAATATAAATATAAATACTTGCTAGGGTCATGCTTTGTAAAACTAATTCTTGCTAGGGTTGCAGTAATGTATAAATCATAGGTAAGTTAAAGTGAGTAATTTCTGCAGTAAATATTGTGACGACTATGGCCTTTTTCTTTGTTGCATGTAGATTATTCACTGCCAAAAAAAAAAAAAACAATAAAAACAAAAGGAATTATTAAACAAAACATTACTCATCTATGTCTGTTGTCAGAGACATTTATCTGTTAGCCAGTAAATTTGCTTAAATATTCTGCTTGTCTGTAAATTATTTGGAATGATCAATATAAATATCAACATTTTCCATGTTTGAGCTGGCAATATTACCAAATGATTGAACACAAAGCATTAATATTATGCCGTATGATCTTAAAAAAAAAACCCATTAGAGTTATATTCATTTTCAACTTCCAATGCATTTTTCTTGTCCTTTCTCCACAAAAAGAAAAAAAAATAAAGGTTATCATGGGTTAGACTGATATATTGGCTATAATTACTCCTATTGTATAAGCGCGTTTCGCACATGTGTTTCATTAGGGGATATAGGAAATTTAGGTATCAAATAACTCATGGCATGTGTCAAGGGTTTTTAGATGCACTTTTATGGGGGTTCTATTAAATGTCTTTTTCCAGCAGGGCAGCTTTCCAATAGAGCTCAAATTTATAAATGGAGTTGGATCAGAGGGAATCTAGTTTTCCACATCTAGAGCGTTTTCTAATGGGACAGCACGTAAATCATAGAATTCCAAGATACTCCTTGATATATGAGGGAATGTAGGCAGGTTCCACATTTGAAATCTGTGCAGAGCCCTATGATCCAACTCCATTTCGAACTTTGAGCTTTGGATACTCAAAGATTGGAGAAGATGAACTATCATGGGTGAAAATGGGTCATCCGGCAAACCTGGAATGGATCTGGTCCAGGACTGAAATCATTTTAACAAATAATAACAAATAATTTTTAAGAAAACCGTTCTAGGTTAGCTGGTTTAGACAGATTCACCGATGATGGGCTCTCCAGTCTTGGAAAGCTTTATTAAATTAGGCCTTTTATGTGCATGTGTTGGTTCTATTACTTAAGTGCCCTCTTATACAGTCAAGAACCTTCCAGCAACTATATTACATGTTCTCATATGTGTCACAATATACAAGTATTTAATTTTTTAAATAGGCTATACTTCCTAATAAGAAAGCCATCCTTGCCCTAGACATGTGACCTTGCCTAGGTTGGCACGATATCAGAGATCAGTCTGTCTGAATGGCCATCAAACCAAAAAAGGGGCAAACGGAAACAGAGAATTAACTGAAGTGAGAGAACAGGTCATTACTTGACTGTGGAACTGGAGTTTAACTGTAGCAATTATCAGTCTGAGAATAGTTGTCAAACTTCACTACCACCCTTCCCTTAATTTTACAATTTTATGTTCATTAGGGGCGAGTCTTGTTGGAGTTCTAGCATCTGGTGGGCCTTCAAGGTCCCTTTAGGGAGGTAATTCCTGTCACAAACAAGAGTACAGACCGATCTTGGATACAGATTTCATTAGGTATGTATGGTTGAGTGCCATTGAGCTGGTATGGTATTCTGTTGCTATATCTCTGGTTAGTTGTACAGTCATCTTTGAGTCAGTGGGCCTGATTTATTAAATCACTCCAAGACTAGAAGATAAACTACATTGGGAGAACTTGGGGGATCCAGCAGGGTTCACCCATAAAACTCTATTTTCGCTAGTCTTGGAAAGCTCTAATAAATCAGTTTTTTGTAGCTGAAGGCCTTTCCTAAGGATTCACTTAGATGTTGGGTTAGGACATTAAGTGCCTTTGAAGGACTCTGATCCCACTTTTGTGTTTAATGTATTAATTTTTGTGTTTGACCTATTTTTATAATATTACTGTTTGACAAAAAAGACTGATATATGGTCAATAATCTTCACTTGGTGTTTTGTGCTAGTTACTTCTAGGTATTAGTTACAGAAGTGATGATCAAACAGACCAGGTCAAACAAACAGGTCCTCCCAAATGCTCTAATAATATTTTCCCTAAATTCATTCTGGCCAAAAAAAAAGTTTGGATTTACCTAGCTGGGGTTGCTCCAGTTGCTCAGGCCAGTAATGGTTCAGTAATGTTATGTGCCCTAAAAAATGAGGTCAGCTGACTCTCTGAATATACTGATTGATTAGTTTTTTCTATTAATGGGCTTTTTTCTTCCCTGATGGCACAGCCATATTCCAAGATGACAATTCCAGGATTCATCAGGCTCAGATTGTTAGTCCAGATCTAAACCCTATTGCTAATCTCTGGGATGTGCTGAAGACTTTACTTAGTACTCCAATTCTGCCATCATCAATAGAAGACCTTGGAAAAAATTCATGCAACTCTGGATGGAAATAAATGTTGTGACATTGCATGTACTTATCCAAATGGTACCGTGGCTAAGGTGTGCTGTTACCAAAACTAAGGGCAGTCCAGCAAAATCGATCGAATAGGGAGATATTGTTAGGGTGATCGAATGCCAAATTTCGAACACCATTAAAGTCAATAGTGGGAGAATTCAGGTTATTTTTAGGGACTGTGAAGAACTGCAAGAGCAATCAAGGGAGCAGAGCTGACAGGTGTGCTCCCGATTGCTCTTGGAGCCCTTTATTAGTTGTATGTGTTCTTGGATAGAGTTTATCTTTGCAAGAACACAGGGAGTCCTGTTGTCCTGGATAGAGAAACTCAATTCAGGAATAGGGATAGTGCTCCCTGATTGGCTGAGGAAAGCTTTCCTCAGCCAATCAGGGAGCACTATCCCTATTCCTGGATAGATAGAGCACTAGAGGTTTTGAATGGGGAGACTTGTTCTCTGTTCACTGTTCTTGCCGGCTGCATTAATTGAGAAGATCCCTGGCACTAGAGGTTAAATAACCTCTAGTGCCCCGGGGATCGCACACTGTTCTCAATGAATGCGGACGGCCACAGCCGAATTCATTGAGAAGATCCATGGCACTAGAGGTTAATCAAGCTCTAGTGCCCCGGTTATCGCACACGGTTCTCAATGACTGCAGCCGGCCACAGCCGCATTTAAGATCCCCGGTGCTAGAGGTTAATTAACCTGTGCAGCTGTGGGAATCATCCTGTCATTGTGGGATAATCTGTAAAAAAATAAAAGTTAGTAACACAAGTTACACACATTCAATAAATTACTTTAACATAAATTTTTGGGTTTTTTTAAACATTTTTTTACACACAAATTTGCGCCGTCGAAACCCGTGTTTTTTGGTTGGGTCTATCCGAATTCAAAAAGCCATATTCGGGTAGAAAATAAGGACAAGCCGAATTCGAACACCCACACTAGTAAAGATATCCTATGTCGTGCTGGTGATCTGACGATGCATTGCTGTCATTGGCTCTATCTCACAAAAAACAATCTCCACTAACATCATTAATCAGAGTTTCAGATTATTTTGACTAACAGTCACCATGAGCAAACTCACGAAGTTTTCTAATTATGAATCGTTTTATAAACTTAAGATTGAACAATTCTGGCCATGAACAAATGTTTTTCTTCATCTTCTTGTGAACATCTGAAGTTTGAAGTTCAGTCTGCTTGCGGAAAGCGCTGCAAATGAATGAAGTGAGTTAATGGCGCCTTAAGTGGAAGGAGCAATTAGAGTCACGACAGAGTGGCTTTGTGTTAGGATGATTTATTTGCCTTGAAACTTCCTTTGTGTAGGAGAAGTAGCACTTCCTTTTATCATGAACTGAGTGTCTCAGACGGGCACGTAAAGTCAGGAACATAAAGCGATGGAACCTGCCTTTTATTTTTAATATTTACTGAACTTACCATTGTTAAATTGCGTCTGCTGAGTAATGTATAAAAGAAATCCTCAAAATTGTTAAAAAAGTTATTGTGTGTTAAAGAAACTCTGCTACATGAATAAAGTTTAGGCACGTGAACTATATGAACTGCAAAAAAGGTAGAAATGGGTGCAGGAAACATCACCAAAATCAACTGTCCATATGCAATGAAGGGAGCAGAGAAAAAGCTTCAAGTGCCTTAAATTGTGTTTACAGCTACACCATGAACAAATAAAACCTTGCTCTTGACTGCAAAGGATAAAACTCCAAATCTATTTGCGAACAAATAAGTTGCCTTTTAAAAGCAGAAGAGACATTATACCTGTTTTGAACACATTCTGGGAAGCAATGGAAAGGTTCACCTACTTCAGGTCGTCTACAGAAAACTACAGAGGGGTGGATACAAGACCAGCCACCCCGCCCAAGGAAAGAGAGTAGTGGGAAATGGTCTTTATTACAGGAAGCTTTTTTATCCTGGATTAGTGCCTGGATCTTGAATAAACACCATTATACTGGTGTACATGCACATGCCCTTTGAAACAATACTTGCTTACCCTGGAATTCAGCTCTAAGAAATGCAAACAATTGGCTCACTGCCTATACCAGCCATTCTCAATCTTTTTAACATTGGGGAACCCTTGAAAAAACTTTCGGGTCTCAGAGAACCCCTGACAATGTTGAAATTTTACCCAATTCATGGTAGATTGCTTGATCAGGCCAGTGGAAAGAATGCCACCTTATATTGTTGACATTAGAAAGAATGCCACCCTTGCAGATACCCCAATAGATATTTGGAGTAAGTGGTAAGATACTCTTTGTTTGAGGAACCCCTAGCTACCTGTGGAGAAACTCTGGGATCATTGGAACCCTGGCTGAGAAATACTGGTCTATTTTATCATATGTAATTGCAGCATGCCTTAAAGCATATAATATAGTTCAAGTATAAGCATAGGCTTCTCTTTTTTTGGTAGAGAAGGGTAAAACCTTACTAACCCTGGCAGATTATTTATTGCTGTCGGTTAACCATTTGGGAAACTCTTCACTTATTTGTCCTCTTAGACATTTGCTTCCAGCACAAGTGACATTTGCTTCCAGCACAAGTGCTCATTCATCTCTTGTTCTGGGCAAATTTTAGCTTCCTCCTTCACTTCCTTCTTTATTGACTATGGTTACCAGTACAAGAGAGGGTAAATATCACCAGTAGGTACACAGATTGTAAAAAAAATTGACAGGAGTCAATACCCTTCCAACACCCAAATTGTCTTGAGATACACTTTAAGCTTTATTTTGCACAAACTATTTGTACTGTGTCTGCGCAGGCACTTTGTACTACCATCTGTGTCAACAATCCCACCACCCAAATGCCCTATGACTGACTAAATTTCTTTGTAATTCCCTTGAGTGAAAGTTTACCAGAAAAGGATATTACAGCACTGCCTCTCAAACACTGTATCAGCACAGACAGTCCTGGTGGGGCTGCATTTGCACGCAGACCACCCT
The DNA here is from genome assembly GCF_032062135.1 of Pyxicephalus adspersus. Taxonomy (NCBI): domain Eukaryota; kingdom Metazoa; phylum Chordata; class Amphibia; order Anura; family Pyxicephalidae; genus Pyxicephalus; species Pyxicephalus adspersus. The sequence continues at coordinate 7,861,779 of NC_092862.1, read as the reverse complement.
ACGGTATGCCCTAGTGTGAAGCTTTAAATAAACAGAACATGTAGCAGAGGCTACATTTTTTGTTTGCTTGCTTGCTTGTACATTGTGTTGCATTTCTTCAGGTGCAATAATTACTATAATGGGGGGTTTGAACTGCAGAAGAAGCTGGTTGTATGCTACATTTGCCATTCACATGTCAATGCAATGTTTGAAAGGTTTGTCATCACCATGAGACCTTATAGTGTTTGTCTCATAGGACAATGAACAGCATTTACAGGTGTTTTACTGATGGTTTTATAAATATAATAATTTCTTTTGCCCGTTGCAAAATATTTTTATGATACATCCAAAAGTCAGGATATCCAAAGTCTGAACTATTTACAGTGAATGCAGGGGGAACAGGAAGGTACTCATTTGCAGGCCTTTATCCGACCTAAACTTATTAAGCCCTACATGTGATCATGACACCGTTTGAAAAAGAAAAAACCCTGCAGTGACTCTCTGAAGGTCAAACGGGACATCTGGCCATTACGCAGTAATTACTGTTTCATGATTTCAGAAATGATTGCAGAGTAGATTACATTAGAGTGAATTAGGCATTTCTGTCTAACATTACCCACCTCTTTCGCTGTCAATCATTTTATTATTTCACTCGGGGTGTTAAAATAACAGTTATCCTTCACAGCCCCGGTGCTTAATCCCACGGCTGTAAGTGCTTTGCAGAAGAAAAAAGAATTTTAACAATGTGCTGAATGCTGAAAACATTGTTTTGTGACAGATTTCTGCTAAAATAGCCACATTATGCTTTTAACATTTATAATACATATTCGGAAAATTGGTATGAAAGAAAAAGCAAAAGTTTCTGGTATACTTGGAAAAACAGGGCCAGTGTTGGGATCACAAAAGTTCTGCACAAACTTTTACACCAATGGCATGACTTCATGTTATCATGTCAATTTCCAATCAGGGATTGTAGTGGGGCGGGTACTGGTGGGAACGCTGTGCCCTCACTTTCTTCAGAAATGGGCACGCGTGTTTTGCAAATAATTCTTTGGTGGTCCATGGCTCTGACCTGTCTGCGCCCTCCCGCTTGGGGGGTGCACCGTCTAGAGCTGTGGACCACGTCTCCCGAAAACATTGACTTAGCTGAAACATTGACTTACACAGGTGGATTCACTCATTTTGTAATTAACCTCTCTAGCAATCATGCAAAAGTTGTGTCTTTTTTGGAACAAATGGCTTCTAGTACCACTTTGCTATTACCACAGTGGGGTTATAAGAATGAGAGCAGAAATGTCATGCAGGGGGCTTCTACTTCAATGCAGGTGCCACTCTACAGATGAATCAGACACAAATTGCGCACAAGTTTTTTATTTTGCTGAACATAAACAACCCTAAGCAATTCAACCTCAGTCATAAGGCGAGCAATAGAATATTTATAAATTGGCATTAACAGCCCAGTGTATTATAAGACACCAGATAAAAGTGTGCCAATTAAAGGTGCCATTTATTGCTGAAATTTACAATCCCTAACAACAATGATTGCAAATTATTCAATTCCTGATGTCACTCCACTTTAGATGTCAAATCATTGAAATGGTCTTGTCTACTAAACACTATATACATCCCCAAGACTGGAGAAGATAGACTGTCATGGGAGAACTTAGCTGGTCCAGTATACTTGCAATGGATCCGATTAAAAACATTTGCCAACTAACAGATGGTTTTTTAAGAAAATCGTATCCAGTTTTGGAGAGCTTTATCAAAGTAGACCCTGTATTTGCTTTCAAATACTAGGAAATGGGTCCAGAATCCCTACAGGGTAGCTAAGCTTACTTACTTGCCACTTACTAATACCCAGCACACCTCCAGTGGACCTTCTCTAGTACAGCAAAGAATTACTTATTTCTAAAGAGTGAGAGCAACTTCAAGAGCTAACACAATCAACACTCAATTCTACATGTTGTGGTACTGGTACACTTGAACCCTGTGTAGATGTGTATATGTGGTTGTAGTTTTGGACTGCTGCGGCCATAGTTGGTAAACTTTCACTGTTCCACCTCTGCTTCTTCTAGAAGTTTCTTGTTCCTTGTTCGCCTGATTGTTCTGATTTATTTTACTTTTATATGTAGATCATTTTCATGGCCTTTATAAAGTTTTGATGCTGTCATTTTTAATTATCCACATTCATTGTATTTCTCTGATGTGTTCCTTTATATGGTGATTTTGTATGTTTGCCCTTATTTTTTTAAATAAAGAATGTTATAAAAAAGCATGTTTAACCAGTTTTCACCTCTTAACATTCACTCCACCATTTCAAAACATCAACCAGGTCGAACATCTTCTACCTGTCCATCCAAAGGTGGTCATTATTAACTTTCGTTACACCGTAACCTAAGATTGTAATATTAGTTATTAAAATTCAGATCACAGTAGTAATTTTTAATTATTTTAATTAATTTAATTGTATTTATTTAGTGCCGACACATAGTCCATAGTCATATTACTAACTGTCCCTTAAGGGGGCCCACAATCTAATGTCCCTACCATAGTCATATGTCATTAACACAATCTCAGGACAATTTTGTGGGGAAGCCAATCAACCTAACTGCATGTTTTTGGGATATGGCAGGAAACTGGTGTACCCAGAGGAAACCCACACAAACATAAGGAAATCCTGCAAACTCCATGCAGATGGTATCCTGGCCAAGGATCAAACCTGGGACCTAACACTGCAAAGGCCAGACTGCTAACCACTGAGCCACCATCTGCCCAAACCATCTAAAAACCCTGGAGACTCTTTGTTAAGACTACATATTTTTGTTAAATTCATTCTTTAAAGATCTTTGTATGGGTTATTTCTTCTTTATTGTTACCATTTGATTATATAATTTTCCTGTCCATTATTCCCTGTGAAATATAGGAACCTTGAAGCATCAAATACATAATTGCCATGCGCCAGAAGGAAAAAGAAAAATGACAATTTATTTCACTGAAATAAATTAATAATACATTATTTATTACCCCTGAATATACTGCATACATAAACATACAGAAAATATTTACACTGTTCAGATACAAATATTAGGTTTGTATTCACAGCGCAGCAGTTAATCATCAGAAATCCTAAACTACCAAACACAGACTTTAGGCTGAGGTCTGAGAGGGTGCTGGGTATTTGGCGTATGAGATGACTCCATTGGATAGTATGGGCCTGATTTAATAAAGCTCTCCAGGACTGGAAAATATAAACTATCATGAGTGAAGCTGGGTGCTCCAGCAAACCTGGAATGGATTTCTTATAAATCATTTGGTATTATTTGGTTGGTTTTCCTTGATCGATCAGGATCCCCAATATTAGTTTATCTTCTCCAGCCTATATCAAATCCATACAAAAATCTGTTTCTTTACAAGCTACATGAATAAACAAATAGAGTAAAACTCTAGCCTTAGTTAATAGTTTGAGAAAAGGAAAAGACTTCTTAATATTTTTATTGTTGTCCACGTTCCCGTTTAGGAGAGTTTTTTGATAATCACCTGTTCCACAAACTTGAAAGCAAGAAACCTGCCTCATATAAAGTAATTCCAGTTCTAGTAATTACTGTTTGTTTTAATGTTTTAGTGACAAATGGTCATATTTTGGATTTGGAATATATTGATAAAGCTTCTCTTTCCCTTTTCTCTATTACATTAGCAGCTTAACTATTACTTTCCGTTGTCATCATTCATTTCCAGTGATCATTTAGTTGGGATAATAACCTGGCCCCCAAGCGGGTTTGCTTCAGCAGCTAACAAGGTTTTAATATCTTGCAGGGAAATACAATCTAAAACAGAAAGAATAATGCAATGTTAAAAGAAAAAAAAAACAATGGCATTCTAAATACATATTATTAGTATCATTACTGAAATATTTTCCAAATTATTTTACAAACATGAAAGTGATTAGAAAGGACAGCAGAAAACTAAGAGTTTCATAGATTGGATGGTTGAAGTTTTATCTAATTTACTAAGTAAAGTTGACTATCCTTTGCCCATAGTAAACAATCTATAATTTATCTTTATTGTATTTCCCACATCAGCTTGGTATCTAATGCCAATGCCACATCCCTAATAACCATCAATACAAATAGAAAAAGAAAAACGTGGGACTTTTGAGGCATCTATTATACAATATACCCACTTTATACTGAAGTAAAAGAACAATATAAATATTTTTTCAAAATATATCTTAACCACCTGGGCGTTTCACTGATGTTAGGATTTCTGTACCAAAAGCGGTACACTGTTTTTCATGAAATTTTGTTTTTTAAATTGTAGATCTGTAACTTACAGAAATATGTCAGAACAAGGGTCTAGTAGATATCATGAATATAAAAAAAGTTTAAAACACACAATCATGTAAAAAAAAAGTTACTTTTAATAAAATTAGTAAAAAACACAAAAATCAGCTTAAACAAGAATGCATAAATAAATAAAAAATACTGAAAATGCGATAATTCGGTATACTGTATAGTAATATATTTTTTCTAAAACACCTCCCTAGTGTGGTAAATTTTATAGTCCAACGTCACATACCTATAGACAAAACCACATAAATATATTTTGTATTATTTTGTATTGGATTGGATACAGGACTTTGTATTGAATCCAATACAAAATATTTGAATTTCCCGCTATGACCCCCGTCGACGGGCGCATGCACTGACATCATCAGGAAACGCCGAGGGACGCGAGGAATGCGAACGCCGGGTGTTCTAATTCTTTCCGTACTTCCATGCAAAAAGTGTTCCATTTTTTGCATGGAAATTTATTTTAGATTGTAGGCTATAATTCACCGAATTATTTAATAATTACTTATAATTCACTGAATTACCGCATTACTCACCGAAATATGTCCAAAATGTCATAAATTTATTATTAAAATTTTTTTTTTATAAAACATAAATAAAAACTCTTTAAAAAAAAATAGTGTATAATGTAATGTAACTTTTATAATATACAGTAGCTTTTATAATATATATAATACATTTATATATATATTATATAAAGATTTCTTTGTATTGGACTCAGTACAGCATTTTTGTATTGAGTTCAATGCAAAGTGATTTGAATTTCCTTCCCCGCCTCCCGCCCGCACCGACGCATGCAGCGACGTCAGCGGGAAACCCGGAGATTGTCACTGCACACGCCGAGAGAAGATAGAAGAGAGAGGACGTCCCCGGAGGAGCTACGGGACAAGGTAAGTATTTGTTTTCAGTTGTAATCCGATTGTCATTCAATGTTGTATGACAATCAGATTGCAATATAACGCTTCTTTATTTTTTTAGCTACCCAGCACCTGGATCAGGGTAAACGCTTTTAGCAAGTTTTCTTACCCCGAAACAGGTTCGGGATAACCGCCTGGGTGGTTAAAAACAATTTGAATGAATGGATCTCATGTAACATTTGACACGTTTCACAGACAATTATCAGCTTCCTCAGGAATTAATTGTGATCTTACAAAATATGATCATATTACAAAATATGTGTATTGTATTTGATGATATAATGATCATATTTTGTAATTTGATTAGATTATGCATGTAATTATACATACAGATATCAGTTCCTAAGGAAGCAAATTGTCTACAAAACGTGTTGAATGTCAGTTTAGATCCATTTAACATTTTTTTTATTTGATTTTACTATATGTATTGAATAGATATTTATATGTTTATATACTTCAGCATTTAGTGGTTATATTGTATAATGGAGGCCTCAAAAATCTTTTTTTTCTTTGTCTATTTGTATGTAACAATTTATTTTCCTTCCGAAAAAGCCCCAATAAATGGTTATTATTTTATTTTCTTCTAGTGGTGGTAGTTTTGATACTATTGCATCATGCCTCCAAGGGAAATGTTGTCACAGGGAAGATCTTTGGATGGTTTCAAAATCCTGCAGCAAACATTCATTATCCTATCAAAGGAAAGTTGGAGCTGAATGTTTCTGCAATTCACAAAATTAATAAAAGAGGTGACAGGTCCCCCTGTACAGGCTCCTGTACATGCAATAGTAGAATGTAGGAATATCTTTTAGGCTGCAGAAGTTGTTTGTATAGTGGTTGGCAGCAAGATCACTAAAAGGGTAGCCTGGGTATGCAGGGTTCTGAGGTCCAAGGGTCAATATAATTGACAAATAACTATGGGAGGAGGTAAGTGTTCTGCTCTGTGAGGAAACACAAGGCATCCCGTAGCTCACGTTCATCTAGTGGCTCCCGGTATTCACGTACTTTAGTATCCTGTAGCTTAAGGAATTAGAATACTCACACTATAAAATACTGCTCCAACATTTTGATAAAAAGCAGGGTCCCTTTCCTAAGACAACATAGCAACTTGAGCCTTGAGGAAGAGACTGCACAACCCCCAAAAGTTGTCTTTTCTTCAACACTGCTTTTACAATAAAGCAGGTATTTGTGCATTTTGGAATCCTGGAGACTTTGTGTTCTATTTTCTTGCACACAGCTCCATCCATGGTTGTCCTTTTAAGTACCCTGCCTTTATTACAACTTCTTTTTGCTGTAAGGATTGCATCTAAACTGTTCTCATGGGTGGAGCTCTTAGAACACAAGGAAAGAGCAATGGTCAGAAGCAAAAAGAATATGGTAATTTTAAGAGACACACCTTAAAGATTGCCTAGAAAAGTTTAATAACACTTGGTCATTTTGGGATAATATACAACAGGAGTCCCCTCTAATTATACTGATAAAAGCACCACAGTTATTGTGACACCTACATTGTTGTTGTCTATGGTCACACATCCCTAAGTTAATACTCCTCTTTATAAACCCTATTCCCCATACTCCTCATTACCCCCTACAATTCTGCCTTTCCCTTTCTTTACTCTTCTCTCCTTTGCTCCTTTTGCTTTGTTTTGTTTCATATGCACCTTTTTTTTTTTGCTTTGTACATTAACTGGGACTTAACCATATCAGATGTACAAGAAGATATATTGTTTATGGTGTGCTGGTGTACATACAAGATTGTTCATTACTACGTGTTATTCCTGATGATTGCAGTAATATCAAAGAAGAGGGGATATTGTGTCTATGTTTTTTATTATTTGTATTGGTATTCACATTTTAATTACATTAAAAGGGAAGTAAAGGAACCTGTGTAGTGCCACTTCTCAAATAGGATAAAATATTCAATATATCCTTTGATTTGATGAATAAGAATTTTTTGTTTTTAATTTAAACAATTTTGGTGAATTTGATTTTGCAATACAAATACTGTTTTGCCTTTGATTGACCCTTCATCAAAAGAGTTATACATAATCAATTATCTGTTATGCATAATCCATTTTTTGGTAATATTAGGGTTAGAATTTGCCTTAGCTTTGGGGTTAGTGCCAAGATAAGGGTTACAGTTCTGGATACCATCAGGCTTAGTATTTTGTTAAGATTAGTTCCAATATAGCTCCAGTATAGTTGAATGGAAAATTATAATATAATTATAATAATATTATAATCCTCACAAGGTATTAAATGCCCATTGGCCCTGATTTAATAAACCTCTCTGAGACTGGAGAATACTTCTACTACAAGAAGATAATCTTCCACTAAGATTACACTTTCATCAGTGAAGCTGGGTAATCCAGAAAACCAGGAATGGATCTAGTCCAGAATTGGAAAACATTTTCTAACAAATAGCTAATGACTTGTAGAAAATCCAGACCCATTCCAGGTTTGCTGGATCACCCAGTTTTGTGGATGAAAATGTATCCTCTCTATTCCTTAAAAACTTTAAAAAATCAGGGCTATGGTATTGACCGTATCCTAACTTTGCCTACCCCATTGTCAAATGGCATAATGTTCTAATATTTGCTGATTTCTCTGTGAATCAAAAGCTTCTAATTTTGCTAAACCTTACTAAAGACCGAGTTCTAGCATGATATGGCTGATCAATATAACTAATAATTCTAAAAAGTGTGAGTCTGGTCTAACGGTTTGCAGTAAAGTCTCAAAGCTTGTGTCCACGAGGATGCTTCTTACATTTTTACTGCCTGTGTCCGGTGTGCTGAATGTAGACATGCACGCATATCATAAAAATTGTTTGCCATTCTTGGCAGAGGACACGTAAAGGACGCGTAAAGTTGCTGAAAGTTACATTTAATGAACAAAATATATTACTTATCACGGGAAAAAGAACACAAGCCTTACATCTCTCCAATGTTCTGTAGGCATTGTGCCCCACAAGGAGTAGTTGAGGCTCAGCTTGTGAAATATTACCGAATACCACAGGCATTCATCTTTTTAACTTTAAAACACCCTGACCTAGTTTTGTCTGGGATAAGCTTAAATTTTAATGCCTGCCTACAACACAAAATGACTGCATACTCCGAAATATCTATTGTTTAGGCAGTAGAGAATCTCTCCTTGGAGAAGGACAAAACACGAGGAAAGGACGGTTTTCGCCACTGAAAGAGCTTGATTTTGCTAAGTCAGGATCATTGTGGGACTTGTTGACAGGTAGGAGGGGAGGACGGCTCTGTGCTGCCTTATTATAGGAAGAAAGATTTTCTGACCTAGTGAATCGAAAGATGGTATTGTTGATTGTGATGGTGGCATTTTAAATGATGATAGCCATAACATCTACTCTTCAGGTTGTCAGCCAAATCTGTTTTTCATGCACAAGGTCAGCAAATTCCTTTTTGTTCACTGAACTCTTTGTGCGCCCCATATATTAATGTCAATATTTTGTGCGCCATCAATAGCATTACATCAAGGTGGCTCCATAACAGGCCAAAGATGTCACTTTTCTGAGTTCAATCCAATTTACATTGTGTTCAATCTATTGTACACAAGAATTTTAGATGTAGTCTTGGAAAGACTGTGCATTTAATAAGTGTACAGGTGTTATATGCAATGTGAGGATAACTCTAAGAATTAAATAAAAAGAAAATATATATATCAATCTACCGATCTATCTATCTATCTATCTATCTATCTATCTATCTATCTATCATCTATTTTTAACGCTGTTTTATGTAAATAAAGTTCCTAGTTACAGTAAGTATTATTTAATTCAAAAGAAATTTTAAAATTCTTAATAGAAATATTGTCTGAGTGACGACCTCTTTAATGATATTGCATAGATGCTTCCAATATTAATTTCACCATAAGGGCAACTGCCCCTAATTCTGGGGTCCTATTTGACACCAGGGCCATAGACATGCTACCAGGTGACATAGGGGACCAGGTCTGAGATTCCAGATGGCCCGGTTGTCTGTCATTTTTTGCAGGATACATAGACCCTCTCTACCACCGCCAAATTACCAGCCATACATAAATGAAATTATTCTCAGGTCTTTCAAAGTGAAGAATAATACACTAGTTTACAAATATGTGGAACTGATGTTTTACTTCCTCCAAGTGGACCTGTAGAGAATAAGACAACTACAAGATTTGCAAACTGCAATGCCCAAGGTGCACAGCCTATAAAGCTCCTTTTTTTCTATAAAGTATGTTGTTTTAGATTAGGGAAAAAAGAGGAAATTATAAACTAGGGGACTTCTCATGAGATGTTTGCCCTGTGACCATCAATGTCTTCAAATGCTCCTGTATGACTCTGATGGTGGTAAGAGATATGAGAGTAATCTGGGAGAAATGTACACCCCTTCCACTTGCCGCTTAATACTTCATTTACCATATGATAATGGGGCAGACACATTTTCTCACTACTGCATTGCAGTGCTATAGTGGTTATGCTTTATTGCTTTACAGAGGGGTTTATCCTAAATTATATTGATTTTTTTTTAATGCCTAATCCCTATTTAATTGCACTTTTTAATGTGATGGATCTTGTATGTTTGAACATCATTATCCCTTTCCCACCATGAATGTTAGAAGTAGGGCGATATAATTGGCACTTAAAACATTTTGCTCACCTCCGTCACTTCTGCTACCCAGAAAACATAACGACAATAAAGATTCAATAATACATCCCCGAAAAAGCCGAATGACCAACATTTACAAGCACAAAATATTTGGCCGAGAATAAGGCAAAATAAATCAGTTCCAGTACCGACCATTTTTATATCATTGATCGCTGGTACAATGTTGCTTTGTACAGATACCATCAATGAAGGTTAGTGATTTTGCTTTCATGTGCCTTTATTGTACAGCTGGAAGACGTGCATACTATATCAACAGATTTGAGAAAAAAAATAAATGATAATCCATGCTGTGATAATATCAATATACCTGCATTTATTTAATTGTTAAAAGTAAATCTATCACATGGAAATACTGTATAACTTGACACAAAATGTAAAAATCAGGAGCTGAGAGTGCAAATGAAGAGTTATCGGCTGTCACAGCTCAATGCTGATATATTTTGATGCCAGGGTTTAGCACGGCTGTTTCCAGCAAACGACACAAAGAATATACAGAAAGAAAGCTTTAAGTGCATGCAAACCCTGACAATAAAATTCCCTTATTTGTGTGCTCCCTGCCTGTGCTGGCCAATATATTGGGCCTATATCTAATATATATTACTGCATTACAGACCCCTAGGCAGACCACAATACATCCCCCCCGGTGACAACCCTCAGTAATTACCCTCACTGACATGCTTCAGTGCAAACTTCCTCTCATACCAGCCCCCTTCCCCCCCAGTGACAGACCCCCTCTTTGTGAGTCCCCCGTTCTTCAGTACAGAGCCTCAATTAACTTTAAATTTCAATGTCCTTTGCTGGTGCTGCTGTTCCTTTTAACTTCCCCTCCTCCTGACACCAGGACATTGCAGAGTCCATCATGTAGGTCCTCCTATAGACTCTACATAAACAGCAACAAGTATTCCTACACCTAACTCCTATACCCACCCAATGCCCCCTGCCCCCCTTGCCTTGCAAACAATGCTAGCTGAGGCTGAAGGCTTGCTTCGCCTTATGATAGGATTGGCCCTGGTCTCCAAAATACTTATTGTTCAGTTTGACTGCACTTTGCATACTATCTGCAGTACCTTTTCTGTTGGCACCTCCGATAAATCTTTGTACTGCATTCCCTTACATTTACCTGTCCTATCTTTACTATGATCTCCGACACCAACCCCCTTGTTTAAACATTAAGTTCTCTGCCACCCCTCCACCTGCTACTCCCTAACACTGTATTCCAGAGTTTGTCAACCTTTTTTTACATGGGGAAAATGAAATAACTTGCAGATCTTCAGGCAACCTCTGCTATCATTACTATGTCCACAGCTCACATTGCTCACAGCTTATAGATACCCTAACAACCTCTGGAGGAACCCTAGGGTTTCACGAAACCCTGGTTGAGAAATACTGCAGCATTCTGTTATTACTATTATTATTATTTATTTATATAGCACCATCATCTTCTGTGGTCTCTGCTCGCTTTTCTGGTTACCTTCTCCACCTACATTTTCAATTCTTGCCAAACTGCCTGCACTCCTTAATGTTCACAGTTGTTTTTCCTAAAGGTTTCCCCCCATTGTCCACACCCCATCCTGACCACATTTGTGTCGTTCAAACCCAATCTCTCTCCACAATGCCATCCTATTCTTCTTTTTCTGCTCCACACTTTCTGAACCCCTGCACATTTATTAACTCCTCCATCCAAGCCCTCTGGCTACTGCCATGTCACTGCCTCTGTTTTCTCAATGTTTTCTCCAGACAGCCATCACTGTCTATGGCCTGCCATAGTAGAGACAAAACCCTAAGCAGACATCTCCCAGTGGGACTTATATTAAATCGCACTTGACATACTATAAATATGTAGAGGTCCTACACGCACTCTGCCCAGGGCTTTCTTATTTTTTTACATATTTGGCTAAGTCCTATATCTTGTTAGAAATGTGTTTTGTCTCTCCCTTCCAGGTGCATGTGTTTTTTAGGCCCCCAGTGAATGTTTGGTAAAATTCACATTCACCGCTTTATAAATATGATCTGTTGGGCTTTGCAGTTGTAAGTTTTTGTGTACTTTTTCTCTAATTTTGTTTTTTTTTTTATTTGTTAGTGTTTGTTAAAATTAGATTCAAAATTAGGGTCCCTGTTTTGATCTAAGAATATGTTGAGGAAAGGAGAAAAATCCACCTAAAACATTAAATACAGTTTAAAATAACTCATCATTAATATATGTAAAATGCACATTCTATTCATCATGAATGTTGTAGCCTGGCCTTTCCATTCTTTCCTCCTTTTTTTCAGGCTGAAAATTCTGGACATGCCAGCTGTTTTAGACCCTTAAATATTTCTAGCAAACATTTACATTGCAGGTATTATGGGTCCTCAGATAATGCTTTACACTTTTAAGCTGGCTGTCACACTTACCTCCTCCTCGCTAAAGCCCCAGCACCTCTCTCATGCACTTTGGGGCAGTTCTGACCTCAAGGGTGCCTGCTGTTCCAAGTTTTATTGGCATTGCCTCTTCCATCGGCCAATCAGAAAATAGCCACTTAATTACCCCTAGCTATTTAGCTGGCTCAGACACAGGGCCCAGCATTCGTGCATGGTGTCTCCACTACTGCCGAGCCCCCTAGCTCTGCTGAGCATTTTCTATATACCTGTTGGCTAATTAAGTGCTTTCTGCTCCTGTGTTACCCCTTGTTAGCCATTCTGTTTTCTCTCTCTCTGTTTCCCTGTGCTGTTCCAGTGTTGGGTGTATCTGCCTCCTGTGTTTTCTACAGTCCCCTGTGTTTTTGGTGAACCCCTGTGTAATTACCCCTGGCTTTGTCCTTGACTTTAATTGCCTGCCGCCTGCCTCAACCCTAGCCTTCTTTGACTATCTACTGGTTGCTGATTTGGTACCACACATTGTCCAGCCCAACTTGGTGTGCCCAAAGACCACAACCTGGAAGCAAGCTGCAGCACAATGCCCTCACCTCAAGAGGCTCTAGAGAAAACAAGGCTGCTGCTGCTTAGACTCTGCCCCTTGGCTCACACCATTATTGAGCTGCCCATAGCACCCATTACTGGTTCATTCCCACCAAGCATGAAACTGGCTATCTGTGCCAAAGTGACCCTCCAATGGCCAATCTTTACTCTACTTTGTAAAGTGTCAAACACTGAGGACCCTTTCATTTGCTTGGCCACACTTTGGATCACAGCAAACTGCTGTTGTACGTCTGAGAGTGGCAAACCGAATTAGAGGTAAATTAATTTATGTGCGGTTACATCTGTGGTGTGGTAGCTCCTCCAGTAAAGAAACAATATGGCTAAAAGGTACTTGCCACTTTCTAAAACTGTGGCAAGAGCCACCACAGCTGGAGTCTTGTGTGGATGTGTGCGAAAATGGTTCTCTACTGCTCACATGGCATCATATTTGAGCCTGCATCAGAAAGCTTTGACCAACCATGGGTCTGTAATGTCCGCTGGTTCTTCAAATGCCCCCATCTAGAAGAGGATGGTAGGTAGTAGTAATGATTTAGAATGTCACTTGAGTGACAGCTCCAAGTCTAGCAGAGCTTTTGACATATTATATCAAAGTTGGCAGCACTCAGAAGTTATATCAGAGCTTTTGGAGGCCAACACAAAAACAATGGCTTAACAGGTAAATACCTGGCTTAAATAGGGTAAATACGCATATATTATTATGGAATAATGACTGTTGATAAATGGTCTGCTAACAGGGTTTCTTTAACTAAGTTAACTGCACCCAAAAGGTGTAATTTGCCAACTTGTTCACAATGCCTATATACAGCTAATATGTAAAATAAAACTGTAAAAATCTGCTGAAGTCTCTAACTACCCCATCTTCAATTCACTCAATTGTGTCTAGGTGTGAAGAAGTTTCTTCAAAGTATGAAATAAGTAATAGACATAATATCTCTTTTTTATTTTTACCAAGAACAGAGGACACAGTGAATATTTAGTCTTGCTAAAAGCATACTCAGAGAACTACTGGAAAGAATATGAAATGTGAGATAAAAGCTACTAATACAAGTTTTTTTTTCTAATGTGTAAAACTCTTTACCCTAAAATAGACTCCATGTTCCGTAAATGTGAACTGAAGCCAAAAACGTTACCAGCATAAAAAAAAAAAATGATAGATAAAACAGCAAAATTATTAAAATAATTCAATAAGAAACTAAGACAAATGTGTTATTCTAATCTATAAGTCATCTGAAAATAACATATAAAAGCTACACTAGTTTCATGGGAACCCTTAAGTAAACGAACATGCAATTCGTTTCTTAGGCGTCACCCAAGCTAGATATGGTATAGGACCAATAAGGTAGTATTAAATTACAAACTTTATTAGGTTGAGTTGTGATTTCTTCATAACTGAATCCAATAAAGTCTTTAATATAATATACATTTATTGGTCTTACACCATATCCAGCTGGGGTAATGTTAAAAAAAACATTCACATGTTTTTTACTGGGCGAGGAAAGGTGTGGACCACTGCTTGATTTATTAATAGCTATGGTTGAGATAGTCACCCGATTAAACTATTTATTTTACATCCAAACAAATATTTAGGCTGAATGTCTGACTAGGAGAGTATAAAGCAAGACATCTGACATTAACCAAACCGTTTCTGGTAGGGGATCTTGCAGGTCTATAAGGTTTTTCATGATAGTTAATGATTCTCCACCAGAGAAGTCCCCCAATCTAACGCCACAGTCTTTACCTATAGCAAGCTCCAGCTCAGCCTCGGGAGACTGGTTGTGTCTCCCAGCACAGGATTGCCCCCAGACCCCACCAGGGGCCCACAGATCAAGCAGTACAAGAACTACCAGGCAAATCCAGAGTACAAAGCCAAAGTCATACACAGGTCAGTCCACCAAACGAGGTACAGAGGGAGTAGGCTTAAGCAGACTCAGGGTCACAGGCAGAGAACGGTCCAGGCTCTGTATATCGATGGGTCAGGGAACAGGCAATGGTCAGCAACAGTAAATCACATGAGAATCTCTCCAGCACAGATTAGCCCAGCTAAACATTACAACAGGCACTGGAATCTGAGAGCAGAGAGGCTATAAGGACCCAGCAGCCAATGGAAGAATGAGATTGATCAGGAACCATTCTACTAATCAGCTGCAGCACAGCTCCATATCCCCTTCAGCTGTGCAGTCTCAGTGCAGGGGATGCCGAAAGAGAAAACACAGCTAAAGGGAAACAAGGATGCTGCAAGCCGCAGAGCACTAATTCCTAAAGTTCCTCTGCTGGTGCACCGCCACCGGAGGGAATAGGCTGGGCGCACTCTACTGTGGTGGGACACTGCCCAGGATAATCAACCAGAAGAATGTCTCTTGACAGAAGGTTTGGTGGATGTGTGATTCACTGCTTTATGAAAGGAACCATAGGAGTTAGAACTGTTGTTGGGCTACTCTAATCCAGGGTTAATCAAAAATAGAACTGTTTTTATGGTGTCCTTACTTTATGACCATCCCTGCTTTTTCTTTCTCCCACCCAAAAGAAACAAAAAAAAAAAGAGAACACCCAATGGTCTTTTTTATCAATATCACCCCTAGCCCTTTTTCTTCTCCCTCTGTGGGGATCTGTGCTTGGTGCTGCACTCCTTGCCCCCCCCCCCCCCATGTGACAAGTATAACTAGGATGATGGAGCTTTGGAGTACTCTTCCTTTGGGCAATCAATTACAACTGTCCCTGTCACCCAGACAGCAATGTGGAAACCAAAAGAAGGATCACTTCAAAGTGGTCTTGCTCGAGGGAGTGTTTCTAGAAATAGGAATAAAGCAGACTACGCAACCACCTGTGAGCTCCCTGATTTCAATTACAGTTTTTAACTCTCTTTTAAAGAACTCTAAATATGCAAGAATGGTACAATCAAGGATTACATTATTATAGAACAAGAAAAAGTATATATGGAGGGCAAACGATCCTTATAAATAGAACTATTCAATAATGATTGTAGAAACTAATAAAAGGAAAGTTTTGAAGACATTACCAGACCCCATGCCACAGAGCTATTTTAATGTATTAGTTATTGCAATTAGTGGCAATAAACTCAAAAAGTTGCTTTGCCCTGCATTGTTTGCTCTATTTTAATCACAATACATTGTCAATGGGTGGTTTGAAGGCACCTCCAATGGTTGTCCTACAAAAAGATTTTCAAACTTCCAAAGCTAATTTGTGGCTGACATTCAACTTCATCAGGATGCACTGGAAGGGATCTCATAAATATTCATATACTTTACCTGTAAATGTAGATCAAGCAAGTCAGAATCCACAGACCCCACCATAGTATGAACATTGAATAGTCTCATCATGCTGAACCACACCAAGCTTTTCAGTAGCACTAAAATTCTGCAGTCTTATGAGATTATTTACTTTAGAGAAGTTTAGAAAGTTTAGAGAAAAAGGGTGATCTCATTCATCTCATCATCTAATTCCAGATAGATAATAGGCAAATTAAATCCACTGAGCTTTACCGTTCAATCATCTTTTTTCTGACATTAGAGGTTCAAAGGTGTTTAGTAATAACACTGTATATTATAACAAATGGATTGCTTGTGACTGGTGATTTAGTGGGTATCACACTGTGTGACATTTGGTTACTGTCCTATTATATAAGCAGCTAAAAACTTGTGGTTGTAAAGTTAACATTAAAAACGCAGGAACAAATGCAAAAACAAAATATAAATATTTCAAATATGGTTTTTGCTTGAACAAAAAATAATTATTCTGCCATTTTTACAGATTACCCGTGCATTTCTACACTGTTTCTAAATTATTTTCCACCCTATTTCCATCCAATATATGAAGCTTAAATTGGTTTATCCAGAGGACAGATGTATATGGGAACGATTATGAAAAAAATGAAAAAAAAAAAAAACACACTTACCTTTACAGGTGAAAAGCTGTCTTTTCATCTTCCTTCTACTTCCTCCTTCCTAAAGCAGTTCCAGGAATCGTAAAAAAAAAAAAATTACTGATCTCACCATTCCTGCGTGAAATCTGCATTCTTCTGCATTCAGTAGAAGAAAGCGCATTATGGGTGACATAAGTATCCCAGGAGGCTTCCCATTCAGTCTTTACTGCCACTGCAAAGAAGGGGTAGGGCGTCCCCTTAAAATGTTAAAAAAACATAGGTTAAAAAAAATAAAACATATTTTTACCTTATATAAAAGGTGTATATATAACTGGCACAGTTATTGTGAAGATATGGCTAATGGTTAAAGAGATGGAAATTGTTAAGCTCAGTCATTTTTAGAATAAAACATACAACCATTCAGCAAAAAAATCAGTAAAATATTTAGATTGTATAAAAACATTAGGAAATGCATAAGTACCTAATTTTATTTTAATGCCACAGATCCCCATATGACTAGCGGATCTGTGTCCTTATCAGCATCCCTTACCTCGAAACCCCCTTCCAGCCAGCAGCTCTGTCCCTGAACCCCTGGGTCTCCAGTTGAGACTTTTTTCCTAACCAGCACCATGTGGCCCCAAGCAAACTGTCTCCTTACCTCAAAGGTCCAGACTCTGCTGGTGGAAGTAGAAATTCCATCTAAGGAACCTTGGCTGCAGCATTCCCTCTGGTAGCGGTAACCAGAGCCAACCTTTAATATTATCATCCACTCAGTCACAAGTTCCACCATATCTTAGTTAAAGGCAACATGATGTTGCCATAACAAGTAGTGTCCAGTTTCTGATCTTGGCTTTGTCCTAATCTCTACAAGCTCTGACTACATTACTGCCTCACAATCCTTTACCTTGCCCCAGTTCTGCTCCTTTCAGCAATTGCGGGTCTCAGCATGTTTGAGGACTAAAACCTGAGCATTGCCTCCCCAAGTCCATCATTCTTTGCAGGTGTGCTGGGGAACCCAGAGATTGGTGTCTTAGTCTCTACACCTGTCCGCACTCCAACCAACCAGGCTGGTGACACAAGGGGTCCAATATCTAACCAGTGATTACACTTAATATCATCCATGGATCATCGCTTCAACTGGAAAAGGTCTTCAGCACTGTAAGCCAACATAAGCCGCTTTGCAAATTGTTTGAAGCAGGCAGAGGAAGGAAAGGGTAGAAAGATTACCTCTTTGTTCTGACTGGGGTAAAATGGTGACCAAATCGTAGTACCTAAATTGTAAATAAAGGCAAGCAAAAAGTGAGGGGAAAAAAGTCTGCCATAGGGATCTTTGGGAAAATAATTGGCTCTACTAACACTTTAACTGCGGTACAGCAAAATGAAGCCACCAATGCTCATGGTGCTCACGGTATCTAGCAGGGATGCTTGAAAACAGGAAGAGCACAACACCAAATCCTATCACAGGTAACACATTCCATACCAGTTCAGTTATTTATCTTAAATCGATTTCCTGCAGTCAAGCTCTATATGAAGAACATATACCTTTAAATGGTATATGCTGCTTACCATCGGTGTCACTTGGCTGATTGCATTTGATAAATATTTCCTAGAAATGAAAAAATTTTGAAAAGCAAGAAAAAAGTCAATTGAAATGTGGCTTGCAGTGAATACAGCCATCTTCTAATAAATAATGGAAGAGTGATTGAAAACAGCAATTGTTTTTGGGTCATATTAAGCTTGCTTCATACAGTTTTCAACAAAACACAGCAGGAATTTCTCAATAAAGTTGAAAGAAACGGAGCAAGCTGTCTAACACACAGACATTATCAAAGAAACCCATCATCCTTCTCCAGTACAAACATACGTCTATCACATTTTGAATTTCTTCTCTTCTGGGACTTCAATAGATTCTCTACTACCCCTTTTACAGGTCTTCATGGTAGCTATTGATCAGGATATTGGGAGCAGAGCCTTCTTTTTAGGGCTAATGCTTGCCTAGCATGATCATCCACCATGCACTGTGCTCAATGTCTATATGATATCATCTCCTTTAAAGAGGAACTAGGCTATGAATGCTGTGCTCAACCATGTTCCAAGTATTTACCATTATCACCCTGAAGCCGATCAGCTTGGCTTACCAAGCTTTATTCCTAATGTCAGAGCCTCCAGCAAGAACAAGCAGTGATGAAGCAAGAACAGCAAGAACAGCAATGATCTCACCAAATTTCACAAGACTTAATCTACATACACCTGTCAGATATTTGGCATCCAAGATAAATGGTTATGCCTCTCTTGGGTGAAAATCAGACATGTACAGCACTCAACTAGAAGGAATATCAGGGGGGTTTTTGTCAAGTGTTATAAGTTATAATAGAGTTAATCTCTGAATATTGACAAGCCTTGTTAAGTATGATTAGAGAATAGAGAAGCGAATAGGCTTTTAAGGCAAATAAAAATACAAACATTTATTGATCGAGGATTATACTGGTCCTATTGCTAACATAGAACTACTATTCTAAGAAATGATTGAATCATAAACAAACTAATAAATAAAATGCAATGTTTTAATGCAATAATACATTATATTTGCAATGTTTATACAAAATTCTAAGCTGGTCTCAAGCTCCCGACGCGTTTTCTCAGTAAGGCTTCCTCAGGGGATTGTTGAGATCACAAAAGTGAGGAAGCAATATCAATAGCTAACAAATACAAAAAAAAATATAATATAATATAAATATAAGACTAATATATAATGTATAAAATATAAATATATATATATATATATATATAAGTCATTGAAACATTCAATTCAATATCAAACTAAAAAAAGCATCAATTGGATAGGAATAGGTCACATATACAACAAGAGTACATATCTACTTATATGGTGCAATTACTGTGCTTTAAAACCAAAGAAAGGAGTACCAGGGAACTATCCACGCCAGAATACCCTCAAGGATCATTCTAAAGGTGGGGGGATGATGGGGAAGTTCAAATACAGGTATGGATAAGGAAATAGAGAAGATTATAAAAAGAGATTTATGTAATATATACCAATGTACTTACTTAAGAGACTTTGGGTGAATGATAATTTTCAGCAATATTGGTTACTTGAATGAGTCTGAGTATTGATTGAAATGATGATGTGGGTTGAAGGTAGTTAAGATAACATAGCTGGGAAGGTATATTATGGATAATAGCTTACTAATACAGGACAGGATGGGATCTCAGATGTTAATACATCATTGTTCTAATTGCCAAAGGGGTGTACTTACTTACTCAAATAAGAGTAAAATGTACAGCAGTCCACCAAGGTCAACCTGCTCTGTTGGATTGATACACAGACAATCCTTAATGATCGCTGTGCTTTCTAATTCCCTCTCCATAGAACTAAACAGTGCTTTGTGTGCAGTGCTCATTTGTTTTCCTGTTACTGGAAATGATCATGAAAGTGAATGTTTTTCTAGTGACAGTAATCTAAGGTCTAGTTAATGTCTGCACGGGGCTTAAAGCAGAACTAAACTTACCAAAAATTCAAACTTACCTTTACTGCTGCAATGCACCAATCCCTCTGGAGCTGTCTTCAGTAGGGTCCCACCCCATCCTGGAATCCTCCTTCTTCCTCGTCTTGGAGGAATCCCTGGGTGCCGCTATCTGCTTTTGTCTTCGTTCTTCTTCTGGCTCGAGATTTTCTTTTGGTTCAAGCATGAGATTAGATAGTGTAGCCTGCGGTAAATGGGAAAAAAAGAGTGCCGATCCCACTGGACATGCTCAAGATCGCCATTTTTTCCCATTGCCCAGAAGGAACAGCCAGAAACCTCTTGGAAGAAGTGACATGGTTATCCCATGATTATCCCAGGAAGCTCTGCCATGTATTATATCTGCAAAGTACTTCCTTACCAGAAGACATTCATAAAGGAACCCGTAGGAATAGGAAATCAACATTTCATTCCCAAAATCTGTCTTGCTGCAATTGTTCTTGTGAATACAGTTTAGTTTATGTGCATAGAATTCATAGGCAAGGGAGTTCAGCTGTATTACAATACAATGATGATGGTGAAATACTTTAAAGCTGGGTGGTATATACTTCTAAACCAATGCATTTAGTATGTTACATAAACCTGGCCCCTGTACTTTGTATGGTATATATACTTGATGTTTTTTTACTTTTATTTATAATTATATAAAAAAAGATTATATAATTCTGACCTCTTCACTCTATAAATTACATACACTGACCTCTATACTTCATACATTACATACTTCTGAAATATTTTCTCTGTTTTTTGTGTAATCCTAACTACTTAGATTAGAGTAGTCAAAAGTTTTATATAACCAGACCCTTCTAAATCTAGCAATGTGGCCGCAGCCATCATTGACTGTGTCAACCATCAATACTCCCCTTGGTGTGTTGCAAATCTTTTCCGATCCTAGCATGACGTTCCCTTACCAGTTAACACCAACCCTAATGATGCTATGGGTGAAAAAACTTGCCACCACACAGAATGCTCCCCGTCTGACTATGATTATGACTATGATTATGTGGGGCATAATCACCAAAATGACTTATAACTCTTACTTAAGAGCATTTTCTGTAACTTTACTTGTAAATCTTTCCTATTTGGTTGTTGGACCTTTCAGCCCAACTTTTTAAAGAATTCTTCTGGAACACACTTTTGGGAATCCTCAAGCCAATGGCTACCAATGACCAAAGAAGTCTTTGGCACTAGAACTCTATCCAAGAATCCATGGAAAAGCTATACTATGGGGTCTCACCCTCCCCTAAAAAAGCATGTATGGCGAAATGCGTCAGAAGTAGACACACATGTACTTCGATCTATAAGGGACACTTATTCTGAACAACCTGTCATAGGACTACTACAACCCTTAGGCAGAAGAGTCATGTTGAAATGTTTGTTGTATATACAATATGTTTTTAACACATGCTGTATTGTAAATGACACATGTTTAACATGCTTACCAATAAACAAAAATTGGGTAAATGCCAGAAAACTGCTACCTTCAATCCCTGAACCTTCAGATCAGACAAACCGACTAAGTTATCTATTTACTTGTTATCCAGGTACCTAGAGGTAGGTAAATTCTGATATAGGAGTCACTCCTTGGTGTTATGCAAGCGGGTGTGGACCCACTGTGCCACTGACTGGGTATACTCCAGAGGGGCGTGACTAAGCCGCTACCAGGTCTTCGCTAGAGCCTCTGATGGTGAGGATAGGCTTGTGCTGTGGGGTAGCTGCCAGGTGCCACGCTTTGAGCCTGTTTACACGGCTGATGGTAAAGGTTAAGAGCTGGATGTATGATAAAATGTTGACGTTGATAAACATGGCATATTAAACAGTGTTCATTTAAGGTCATTTAATCACAAACATTTATTAAATAAAAGGTACCCATGAGCTCTTATTGTAGAATGCTGTAGTGGTATTTTGTATTAAGATCATTTGTTTGAAGCGTTTTATGGGCTAAATATATCCGTATCTATAAGAAAGAACCCTTGAGCTGTAACCCAAGGGCTTTAGACCAAACTAATTTTTTTTATTAGTATTATCTCTATAACATAGTATTGTATCATCCTCTGTAAATTATAAGGATAATAATATTCAACATGACATTCAGAGACCACATAAATTAAGCAGGACTGCAAGCCTTAGGCATACATTTATCCTTAGTATGTACCCCAAGGGAATCTAAGGCCAATAAAATGACTTGTGAACATTATATCAAGCACTAGAGATAATCCAATAATGGAAAAGGCTTTACTTTCAATCTGACCAAGGTAAATGGTTCATAAACCAGTCACTATTTTGATTGGAAAAAGCACTCCAATGGGGATTCTTGGCCCCCGTGGGCATATGGGTTTACTGGGGGTAATATAACTGTAATAACGATAATTCTAACGGAGAGGTGATGCTTTGGGAGACAAGAGATGGATTTCTTCAGGTCCAATGGTAAACATATCATCCTACTTATTGTAATTATTTTATGTAAGCGTATTAGCTGCATTGGTAAAGCCAAACTTCAGCTCCCCCAACCCCCTCTCCCGTATGTAATGCCCCCTATCCATTTATAGTTTCCCCATTTCCTATTTATTTTTATACATCTGTACACACCTTTTTCCAAGTGCCTAGTTGCATGGACATGCTATGGGTCTTCTTCTTCTATTGTTTTTCAGTAGTGTGATGGCCCTAAATGCATCAGAGAGCTTTGCAGCATTCTTCTATATGTCCAGGATAGCCTAATGGCCTCCCCCTCCCCAGGCAGCCAATACTTGACACCCAAAGGTTTTAAGGAAGTGTTAGTATAGGACGGCACCCATGAGTGGGCAAGGGACTTTTTATTGCAGGGGATAGCTATAAGGTCCAAGTGGGTCAGTGAGAGTTGCCATTTTTTTTTTTTTTTTTTAGGTAGATTCCTATTTTTTCATATTTGGAGTTGGGTTTAGCCAAAAGACAAAAAGTACAAAAACAGTGATTTTATTTTATTGGATTTCTAGATTTCGTTTGATACTCGCTGTTCTAAGTAAACTGCCTTCATTTCACAAATTTCGATTCTTGCCAAACTTCTGTTTTAGGTCCGATTACCAAGTCTGTCTTTATGCCCTGAAGCATTGAGGCAGCCCATTCATTTTTAGTTATTTGGTAGTACAACTTAATGTGCTTAAAATATTTCCTTCACTAATATTTTCAACACAGACACTAAAAAAATCTCTATGTATTAACGTGTCATTCAGAATGAATGCAAATATACCACACATGTTAATGGGGAGCACAAAATTGAATCTATTTTAAGCCAGCTGTGGGCTTTTGCCATTGGCTCAACTGCAAAAAAAAAGTTGCATCGAAATGTTAGACAAAGTCGACCTTCCAAGGGTAAAGCAATAAGTAAGACACTGCACGCAGCCTTTGCTATCTGTTATCTTTACCAAAGAACCTGCTTTAATCTGTACCTACCAAAAATGTTTATTTTCAAAAAATTGCAAATACTATCGACTACCCCAAACCTCTCCCATGATCTCCAATGAACCAGTAGATACATTACTCTCTACCGATCTCTGTCTCCCCTCAAATAGCCAATATGGCGAAATGCGTCTGAGACTCTTCTGATGTATCCTTAAAAACATTTGTATATACCTTTCCTCTATGTAGTGGGTTACCTATTAATTTACCTTTATCAGGTGAACCTTGTCTAACATTTTGATGCAATTTTTTTTTTGCATCATATGAATTAGTATATACCGAATGTTCCTCTTTATTCTTCTTTTTTGCTTTATTGTTCATTCACCAAACATTCTCTAATGAAGAATCTTCCTGGTCTATACATTTTCAATGGCAATGATTCATTCTTCACTAGATATTGTTAAAAGTCAAATTGTATGCTTTATAAACAGATCCTGAAGAATTTTAGAGTGCTGTTCGGTTATTTCAGTGCTGCTAGTCTATTCCCAGTTCAATAAACAAATATGAATCAATTTTCTTGGAAAAATAAAACATATTTAACAAAGTCAATATCAAAAACCTGTCACCTCATTTTAAACGTGATGAGCAGATATACATATATTCATTCTAATTTAATATACAAGGAAAAAGAAGAGATAACAAAGACACCACTTATGTGTAACTTTGATCATTTAATGCTTAAAAAAGAAATGTTTCGGAAATCAAACGGTAATGGTACGTATAAATATGTATTAGATGTCTATTAAAAATTGAAGAAGCAATATTATAGAAATTGGTGTCATAAAGTTATATATATTGCCACATGAGGAGGGGGCTGGTTTGTGTTTAAATTAAATATGAGCGACACGCTAAAAGTAATGGCCTTTGCTGAATAAAGATGACAGGTCTTATTAATTCTTATGTGGGACAATAACAGGCAGACGCGCACGTTCTAATGTGGGTGGCTCCCTTCTAATTCACTATCAGGATAGTGACAAGTCAAGGTTACGGGGAAGTATTTGATTAATTAGGTAACAAAGGAAACATTCAGTGGAGTAGAACAAATTGCTTGATGACTATCATTCACACTCAGTACTATAATAGCAATCAATAAAATTTGGGATCATACAGAAATCATTGATATATGTTGTGGTTTTTTGTTTATTTTTTGAGCCAGTCATCTATAAGGCAAGTAAAAAAAATTCCATTAAAAAGGAACCTTATAGGATTTTACAGAATACTTTGACTTATTATTGTCTTTTTTCACTTTTTTATAGGTTAGCTATTCTTAGTTCTGCATTTCTTAATTGTTAAAGAGAGGGAAAGAGGAAAGGAGGGGAAGAGAACAGGTGATGGGGTACTAATGTACCCCTATCTTCCTAAATATGTTATCAGGCCTGGAATATATGCAAATATAAATAGGAAGACTTATTCTTAATGGGTATTGAAAGAATAGGGCATTTAGGCAAGACAGGTAGAAAACAAGTAATTTATTAATTGCAAATGCTAACAACAATCCACTAAAGAAGTAAAGTTGTGTTGCCAAAACTAATATTCTATACCTTTATTAAAGATTTCAAAAAATTTTCTTAGGGCCTTAAAATCTGTCATAGCAGGTTGGATTCTATTTAATTTAACCTTATAATTAATCCAACCATATAATTTGGTGACTAAATAAGGGGTATATTTAGGTGGGGCAGAACTAAAACTTTAGTTTGTGATAAAAATCAATA
>NC_092862.1:7831824-7834357 GCF_032062135.1 Pyxicephalus adspersus | reverse complement strand
AAACATTTTTGGCTGGTCATACACTTTGAATTTACCTCCCCCCATCCCCCATTAACCGTTTATGCAATCTGGGCTTGCCTCCAACACATTGGCCCAAGAGCCATATACAGACAACAAAAAAGAACCCTTCCACTCTGTAAACCAAAAGAAAAAAATGATTGGGAGCCAATGTTTTCTAAATTGTTGTTGTAGCCATAGAGGTGAGTGTTGCAACTTCAATGATCCCCAAGATTTTTCAGAGTTGCCATTTTTTCTGATTGAAACTATAATGGTTAATGAGTTTCTGTGAATGGTTCCTTTCAAGTTCAGCAAAGATTAATATATCTCTTAGCTGTAAAAATTAGGTCAAAAATTACATTAAAAGAATTGGCTGCCACCCATTTGGGGAGAGTCTGAGGGTAATAAATCTAAGGATAATTAGAAGAGAGCAGGAAAACTTATCCCATGATGATCCACCAAATCTAGTTCTTGGGTACTTAAGTGGAACCATGGAAGCTATTCCCAATAAGGATGCCAATGGACAAATTCCGGTGGTCTCCCTGAAATTGATATTTCCCACAGGTGACATATACCAAATATATATCCATCCGTGTTCTCTGGCATCTGCAGGCTTAAACAAGGTCTCTGAGCTCATGTTAACTAACTTATAATTGAAAAAATGAAAAACTGCTGCTAATGTAGAGAAGTTCACACATAATGTTTCCACCATCCATGCATTGTACGGAACAATATCGAGCTCCTATGTTTGTCAACATCAAACATTCCAATCTGAGAAATTACCACTTCATTTCTCAGCAACGCTGTCATTTTAATTTAGTCTCCAAACAGCAAACCTCTAACCGACAATTTTGATGTTTTCTATTCATGGCTAAATAAAGAGATGTTATTTTCAGGTTTCGGGAGCTGTCACATTTCAGCTCTGCGTCCTTTGTGCTCATACCTAGGCTATTGTAATCTGAACCTTAAAAATCAAAATTTGGTTCTCAATGTTTGCTATAAATATCTGTGTAACTCTTCAAACCTGGTTTGTGTTCTGAGTTTTCGCTTTTCTCCAGCCAAGATACATTTATGCCTGCCTTAAATAAAATGATGACAAGATGCATTTGCGGTAATTTGCTCCATTTAAGGCACTCGGCTTCTCTGCACAAAGATGCAGATAGGAATCTGTTATTTGTTCTTTATTTCTTTCACAATGCTATAGACAGAAAAAAATATCTTCAATAAAACTTTGAAAATTGAGTTTTCCCATGTCTCAGCTGGAGTTTTAAATGGTGACAGATGCAGCATACATAAAATATTCTCAAAGGAAAAAAATGTATATGTGTAAAAAATCCTAATAAGTTCAGATGTGGGTCATGAAGTCTGGAGTGTTTGTAGAGCTTTGACTCCATTTATTAGTCTCAGCTGTCTTTGGGCTTTTATATATGTGAGCTGACTAATGCTCTTTCTGCTGTGGTAACCTGCTGCTGGGAGAAAAAGCTGCCTGCTCACACAACAGCAAAAAGGTACATATTCTTCCTATTTGTTTTAAAGAACCTGTGAAAGGTACCTGGTTATCCAGAAACTGACTACATTTGTGTTAGAGGCTCACAGGAGTGGATTTTTTGCGAATTATATGCAATTAACTTTCTGCACAAAGACCTCCTGCATCAAAACTTTGTTTGTTTTCTGCCTTGCTGCATAAAAGAACAGGAAAAGCCGGCTTGGACTCTTCCTGCATGCCTGTCCTATGTAAAGTTAATTGCCAAAACTGTTGAGTTTGTCAGATTTCTCTTTGATGTGGGTAGTCTCATAGACAAAAAATGCTAACAGTGGACTAATAAGCCACTGCGAAAGGTGAACTATTTATTAACTAATTGCTTATCATAACCATCCCAAACCAGTGTCCTAAAAACAGGTACTAACCATTCTAATGTTTTTAGGATACTAGTGGAGGTTTGTGCCTAACGCCATGGTAGCAACTCAACTTACGGAACTCACCAAAAGGAAAAAGTCCACCATGCATAAAAGAAATAATAGGGCAAAGAGAGTATCCCAAGAGCTGGTGGCAGAATGGTGACTAGTATTGAAACAGAACTGTTGTAAAAAAATGAATTGTCTTTACCAAAGGCAAGTCCTGAATCTGCCTGAAAATTGAGCCTAGCGAGTCCCATGCAGACTCGGCTTTCCTCTTCTTTTTGGCAGTCACTGTAGCATCCAATACTGCCATCTAGGTATGAGCGAGCGAAAATATTAAGTTTGATCTCGCGGCGAATCGGGCCTTTCTCACTTACCGAAAATGTAAGTGAGAACGACCTTCTGATTTGCCGAGAGGTCGAGCTCTTACTGAATAGGAGGATTTGCAGGGCTGCATCATGCAGCCCTGAAAATCCTCTGTGATCCCCGGACACTTGAGGTTAATTACCCTCTAGTGCCCGGGGATCGCACACTCTTCTCAATGAATACAGCCACAGCTGCATTCATTGAGAAGATGCCCAGCACAGAAGAACCTCCTGACACTGTAATATAAGTATCTCTTACAAATGATATATTT
>NC_092862.1:7797435-7830393 GCF_032062135.1 Pyxicephalus adspersus | reverse complement strand
GGCTAAATAAAGAGATGTTATTTTGAGGTTGCAGGAGCTGTCACACTTCAGCTTTGTATGCTTTGTGTTCATACTTAGGCTATTGTAATCTGAACTCTCAAATCAAAATTCAGCTCTGCGTGTTTGCTGTAAATGATGGGGTAACACTTCAGATGCGGTTTGTGCTCTGAGTTTTCACTCGTCTCCAGTCAAGATACATTTATGCCTGTCTTAAATAAAATGATGACAAGATGTATTTGCGGTAATTTGCTCTGTTTAAAGCACTCTTCTTTTCTACACAAAGATGCAGATAGAAATCTGTTATCTGTTCTTTAATTTTTTTTTTAAATGCTTTGGAAAGAAAAAAGCATGTACTCAATAAAACTTTGAAAATTAAGCTTTTCCTTGTCTCAGCAGGGTTTTTAAATGGTGACAAATGCAGCAGATATAAAATATTCATAAGGAGAGAAAATTTATAAACTGTAGAATGTATATATATATATAAATTTTGGTGGGTATGCGTCACTCAGGATCCTCATCTACATATGGTGCCAGCATCCATGGTAAAAAAAGCCAAAGCACTGGGCGGCACGGATGGCTCAATGGCTAGTGTTATTGCCTATGCAGTGCTGGGTCCTAGATTCAAATTTTGGCCAGGACACATCTGGAAGGAGTTTGCACGTTCCCTTCATTTTTGTATGGATTTTAGGCACTCCAGTTTTCCCCAAACCTCAAAAAACATGCATTTAAGTAAATTGGCTCCTCCAAAAACTGTCCTTGGTGCACATGAAAAATAAGCAACACAACCAAATTGTAGCACAAGCTGCTGGGTGCAATATGAACATGTGGGAATATTATTAAAATATAAACCTAATAAAGCAAAAAGCCAAAGCACTCTGTCCCCATGGGCCCTGGAGTACTACTACTACACCAGAATGAGTTTCAGGTCCTGCCATTATGCTCCATCTTTCTGTGCACAAAGTGGACATTTCCTCTTTCTATACCTCAGCTCAGCCATAGGTGAGGGGCAACCAGTTTTGGGTTAGAATCAAGAAGGATTAAAGTTAGGCTTTAAGCCAAGTTATATGCTATGAGCTTATTGGACCATAGAGAACCTTCTATGCTGTCATCACTCAAAAAATTAAGACATTTAAGCTCATGACACTCTTGTACCCCTTGCTCCTGTGATCCTGAATCCTTCTGAGATATCAAGCCCTGTGATCTTGTAATGCCATGATCCTATGCACCAGTCTTACAAATATGTTTGAGCTCTTGATACTTCCAGGACCTTCTGACACCTCCAGTGATTCCTCCATTGACCCCTTGTACTACAGCAACCCTGTGATCTTCTATTCCCATGATCCTATGCACCAGTCTTACAAATATGTTTGAGCTCTTGATACTTCTAGGACCTTCTCCTGACACCTCCGGTGATTCCTCCATTGACGCCTTGTACTACAGCAACCCTGTGATCTTGTATTCCCATGATCCTATGCACCAGTCTTACAAATATGTTTGAGCTCTTGATACTTCTAGGACCTTCTCCTGACACCTCCGGTGATTCCTCCATTGACGCCTTGTACTACAGCAACCCTGTGATCTTGTATTCCCATGATTCTGTGCATCTGTCTAGCCATGGGCTCCTGTAATTTGGCACGTCCTGCGTTATTCTGTCCAATTACTGACTCCTGCCTTGTTCTGACTACACTTCATGGCTAATACTTCCATCAATACATGAAAATTATTGAATATTGTTCTACTTTATTTTATTTACTGAAAAGCCTTACTGCATAGTACTTTAATGCTCTCTATGTGTCCCCTGAAGAAACCTGTCAGCAAAACGCGTTGGGAAAGAGATGTTTAAATCAGTCCCTTCAATGGACATATTAGATTTAATTTATAGGGTTTCCTCTGTATAGATACCTAGGTTACACTTTCCATGAAAATTCCAATGGAAGTGCTTTACCTATAAAATTTATGTTACTGTGCAATGTATTGATTGATTTTTTAGCTTAATATATTTTCTGAATATTCAATACATATTTTACTGCCGGAAACAAAACTTCATCTTTCTCTGTCCTTTTTGTTTACCACTCCATCAGTGAAGACCATCACTCTTTGAAATCAAGAAAACTTGGTGTGCTTAGATTCTGCATCATTGTCATTTTTAGGGCTCATACTTCTTCAAGCTCTAATTCTAAGGATCACCTACCTGGGTTGGCCTGTCACCAATTGTTTAGAATCCATGTGTGTGACATCTACTAATCAGGAAACTCGCATATCCAATGTACAAACTTGGCTGCCCCATGTAAGTGAAATCTTTTCCATCATCATTCCATCATTCCAGCAATCATTCCATGATAAAGCATTTTCATTGGGAAGATCATATCAGTGTGCATATCAACCACATTCTAATATGTCTATAGTGTCCCTTTATCTGTCTGTTCTAGAAATCCAACATTCTACTAAATGAGCATTACCATTAACAGCAAAACACTTTCTTCCCATCTCCAGCAATAATCTGCAGTCCACTAATTGTGCAATATGTGATATCGTGTACGCCAAAATATTGTTCCAGCAAGCCTGTGAGTCATTTATTGAGATCAGCAGCTATTATTATCTGTAGAGGAATTCACTAAAACAATATTGTAAAGTGTCTCATTTCATTGCACTGTTTATGATAGGAGACCATATGTGTCTGAGTTTTCATGCTGAGGCTACAAATTAGCACAACTCCATGAATGAAAAAAAACTCCAGGCAAGCAGCTAAATACAGATACAAATTGATAGAGAAATAAATTATGATATATACGCTTTATTGACATTGATTGTTGAAATTTTTATACCTTATTGTTGTATCGAGTTTAATATAGAGATAAATCAAATGACAGGTTCACTTGTTTGTAAACAGACTGTCTGGTACAAGCAGCTACTACCCTGATAATATTCATGTTTGTGCTGTGTAAAAACTCTGTTCTAGAAAGGAAGTCTAAGAAAGTTAAAAAAAACTGTCTAGAATTACAAAATAAAATTGGTATGCTTAATTTGCAAATTCATTGTTGATTGTGGAACAAGTTGTTTGTATCCTGGAGCCCTAATTGCCTCTGGTCTGCAACTTTGGCTCAAACAGCCCCCGGTTGGAGAAAATAGTCAGATCCCTTGACCTACTACTAAGATGGTCTCTGTCTCTTTCTCTTATCTTTGTAAATCTCACTTCAAATACAATGTATATAATTCAGTCCTGATTGTTACACACCGGCCTCATACAGTGATCTATAGGTGATGCCATTTTCTTTATTGAACCTAATAGTACAGCTTAGTTAAGGACCCATCACCAAGCTGTACTAATAACTGGAGTGGAAAAAAGGAAATCACTCATCTAGATGTGTGGTCTGTCAGGGTTCTCTTGGGTCTGGGACTTATTGGAAAGAGAATCTTTACATGGATGAAGCCATTCCCCTGCTACCTTATTCAAGAAATAAGCTGCTACTATTAGAATGATACCACTGTACAGAAAGCTGAAATGTTGCCAGGGCTCCTCACAGCCTGTATTAGGGACCATAAAAGTTGTGTCAGGTGTCACAACATCTGGTAAAGTGTGAATGGTGTGTAGATTGCACCTGTTGTCAGGCACATAATGTGTTAAACGCTCTAGAAAAGGTAGGGTTGTTTTAGATTATTTGAAAAAATAGACAAACAGTTTAGGTCAGGGAAGAGTTGGAAAGGTTCACCACCAAGTGAATGTTTGTTTTTTCTATGTGTGTAAGGTGAGGTACAGGTGTGCTATTGAGGGTATCAGGTCCAGGGAAAGCTGAGCTCTGGAGGCTGGAGACAATGGAGCTCTGCAGTATTGTTACTGAAGGAAGATGCCCAAGATTGTAATTTGTCCTGTTTTGTTATAGACTTTGTTTAGTGGCCACTGGTGTTCTACGGGTGTTCTCTGGGTGAGTGGGTCACTGGACACTCACCCCTTGCGGTAAGCCCTGGTGAATACTAGACTCTGCACTCTCCAGCACCAGTGCTCACCAGGCGAAGGTCACCATATTTACCTTCACCTATAGCAAGCCCCTCCTCAACCTTGAGAGGCTAGTTGCACTGTCCCCGAACATAGTTGCCAACAGGACTTTTGTGCCCAAAGGATCTGGTTGACAAAGAACCGGGAGTCCACAAAGCTGGACAGGGAAGACAATGTAAATCAGACAGTCGAGGGTTCAATATCAGGTAATCCACAGGTAACGCAGTACAGAAGTCCAGCAAAGGTAAGTTCTAATACAGAGCCAGAGGTAATACACAGGTAATTATTCCGCCAAGTAAGGGGTCCAAGGGTTAAGACAAGTAGAGCCAGGGTCACAAAGGCAGCAAACAATCACAGAGTAAGAAAACAGGCCAGCATCAGATAATTCACTAGCAGGTTAGATAAGCTAAACACTACAATGGGCAACTGGTACCTGGGAGCTGAGAAGGACCAGTAACTAATGGCAGAGCAGGATCAAGCCAGGAACTAAAGCATTTTTGGCTGCAGCCCAACAGGTCATTCACAGGTCACTCAGAGTCACAATTTTTAGAGCAGGGGATGCTGAGACAGGCATGTGCACAGCTAAAGGGAAACTAAGGATGCCACAAACTTCAGAATAGAGGATAGACAGGTAATTGCTTGATCTGCTTTACTGCTGCAACCAACACTGCCTGAGGGAGTAAACAGGGCGTGTTGGACTGCAGTGGCTTACAGTGCAGGATCACTATCCAGATATGCATCCCGTGACAGTAAGCTCCTCTGAGATACAGGTATTACAAAGAATATGGACTCTTGAAACCCCTGCACAATTTGTTGCCACTTAAATAAATGCCACTCCTTCACTAATTACTAATCATGTGCATACCTTGCTTTCACTTATTGTCTAGAACTGCACTTTGTAGAAAATGTAATATTTTCCAGATTTTTAATCCACTTTTAATTAAATATTATAAGAATATATTTGCTCCACAACTGCTCAGAAAAAAAATAATTAAAAGAAAGCACCACTCCACTTTTGCCAAATAAAAGATTATAACACATATCATTGCTGCACGAGCTCGTTTTAATTTATATTTTTTATTAAAAATTACTTTTCCATTTCCATTTTAAGCTGCTTTAATTTTGTTAAATTTCCAATAACTTCCAATGTTGCTTCTTTGTATCATACTCAGTGACACTCTGAAAACTGTTTGTGTACAGAACGTCCCTAGAAATCTCATTTCCTGTTTTTGTGATTGGCTCACTGCATTTCCCAGAAGTCTGCACAAAGGTTGAAGTCAGATTTTGGGCATTTTCTGTAATTGGTTAATTATTTTTTTCAATTAAAATTATACAATTATATAGAACTTTTTAAATGTGAACAATGGAGAAAAAAAATGTATCATAAATGTTCATCTTTGCAAATTTCCTTATAAAAAAAAGCATTTACTAAAGCAGATCAAATATTTTTCTTCATGCTTAGCGTGAACTTGTGCTTCACTTAATTAGTAGCGGACCATCCCACTGGAAAAAAAACACCTGATAGGGGTGTGGGTAACAAGTTCTAAAAGCAAGAACACCGGACTCAGCCTATCTGAGGAAGTGCTAATTTTTGTATTCTTTACCTGGTAAGAATCAGGCAGGTGTCACACTTACCTATTCCCCCTTAAAGTGAAGACGCCTATCTCTCGCGCATGCTGGTGTGCTTGCGCTCCTAAGCTATATCACTTTCACCCATCCCGTTGGCTAATCAGGAAATAGCCTCTTAATCATCCCTGACTATTTAGCTAACCCAGACACAGCACTCAGCATTCGTGTCTCCACTAGTGCCGAGTCCCCTAGCTCTGCTGAGCATTTCCTTTACAACTGTTGGTGTATTCAGATCTTCCCTTGTCCAGATCCTGCATTAACCCCTTGTTGCCCAGTCTGTTGTTTTCGAGCCAAATCTTTTCTGCCGTCCCAATGTTCCTTACTGTCCGTGGATATTCCTATGTCACCTGTGTCTTCCAGTGTCTCCTGGGTTCCCTGTGTCCTTCCTTGTTCTTGCTTGCTGCTTCCTTGCTCTCGGCCTTCCTTGACAATTCTTCTGCTTAGTGATTTGGTACCGTGCATCATCCTGCCCTCCCTGGTATGCCCAAGATCCGCAACCTTGCAGTAACACCCCTTCTGTGCAAGCCGTAGTGACTCCTAGTGGCCCTGTCTCCCCAAGAGTGACAGCAGGGAGAAAAGCTGGCATTTCTTTATGCAAATCCACAAAATACCAGTGCCAGTACTACGTTCTATGCTATCTGTTGTTAACAATTTTTCTGGTTTTAATGGTTCAGAACCAATCATATTTTTACATGACAGTTACTGATTTATTTTGACCAATCAGCCCTGGGATAATATACCAACTTTTAGTAATCCTTGAACCATTGAAATTGTTTTCTGCTCTTGTGAAACCCTTGAAATCATTTTCAGGTCTTGGGGAATCCTTGCAAAAATTTGTTGGGGAACAAATGCTATAAATGTGTAAAGAATGCCCCGCTTGCAGCAGTGAATAAAATACTGTGTTTATAGACAATGAATCATTAGAGAAAAGCAGCACTACCAAATGCTATTAGTCCTAGAACTATGCAGGCATCATTAAATGATAGGTCAATCAGCTTGAGGAACCCCCCAACTTGAGGAAACCCTAGCAACCTTTTGAGGAGCCATGGGGTTCTAAAGAACTCTAGCTGAGAATGGCTGTACTATACTGTTAAAAACATGCACTAATTAATATGATAATATATTTTGTATATGACCATCAGCTTTCTTTCTCATGACTGGTTGGGGCACCAAACCTTTAATTTTATCAGGTAAATTCAATTCATCTTTAGTCATCCGTTTATGTCCAATGATGGATAGAGTCAACTAACAGGCCCGTGTACATTTTTTGAGCTCCCCACTCAACCACCAGCCAGGTAAATGCAAAATTTTACTGTGTATCAAATGACAGCTTTAAAAATAAGCATATGTCTAAATCTAGCACCAGTCCCCACTAGTATACACAGTCCCAAAGAGTCAGTCTGAACAAGTAAAATGCTTAAAGCAGAAGAAAATTTGCTACTAGCACTGAGGGTCTGAATTCATTGGCAGCTGTCATCTTGGCCTGGTCTTCCTCCAGGTTTGAAATTTTCATCTTCCCTGGCTATCCTTCTTCATTGGCCATTGTCATCTTTACCTAGTCTACTTCCAAGTTTGAAGTCTCCATCTTCATTTGGGCATTTGTCTTCATTGGCTCCTGTCATGTTTGCCTGGCCTTGTTCCAAGTTTGAAGTCTTCATCTTTACTGGCTATCTGTCTTTGTTGGCTGCTGTCATCTTTGCCTGGGCTTTTTCTGGGTTGAAAGTCTTCAGTTTCATTTGCTATATGTCTTCATTGGCTTCTGTCATCTTTGCCTGGGCTTTTTCCAGGTTTGAAGTCTTTATCTAAACTGGCTATCTATCTCCAATGGCCACTGCCATCTTTGCCTGGGCTTCTTTCAGGTTTTAGATGTATATTTCCACTGGCTGTCCCCCATGGCTACCACCAAGTTTGCCTGTCCTTCGTTCAGGTTTTAAGTCTTTATCTTCACCAGCTAACTGTCTTGATTGGCTACTTTCATTCTTTCCTAGTCTTTTTCCAAGTTTTAGGTCAAAGGCTTCACCTTTATTGGCCATCTGTCTTTGTTGGCTCCTGGTCTTCTTCCTGGTTTTAAGTCTTTATCTTCATTGGCTATCTTCATTGGCTACTGATATGTTTGTTTGGTCTTCTTCCAGCTATATAGTCTTCATTTTCACTGGCTATCTGTTTACAGTGGATGCTTTAAATACATGGTCTTTAATTTACTTTAATTACATGGTCTTCTTCCAGGTTTGAAGTCTTTATCTTCATGGGCTATCTTTCTTCAATGGCCTCCCTTATCCTTGCCTGGTCTTCTTCTAGGTTTGATGTCTTTATCACCATTGGTCATGACATGACATCTTCATTGATATGACATAGTTCCTGCCCATGTACTTGAAATCTACTTCACCTTAGCATACTACCATGCCAAGCCTTCATGACTTAGGTTACATATTAGAGGCATGACAGGCATGCAGAAGGACCTATTAGAAGACACGTTCAATTATTTTCTGTCGGTAAAAAAAGCCTTCCTTTTTTTTTATTAGAATTAGAATTTACTACCGCTTTAAACTGTTGTGGCATCATGGGCACATTGGAAAATTGATCGACATTTAATTACAATACTCACACATTAACACTGATATTAATTACTCTTTACCATCAAAATTATTATTCTTGCAGTTTGCTGCATTGGTCCACTGTAAAGAGTATTTTTAAAGTTACTTAAAAAAATACTTTTCATAATAACTCCATGTGTATTCATGCATATGAATCTTAAACTTATGTCTAAAGAAAGCTTTCTCAAAATTTAAATGTATACAATTTATCACAATTAAATCCTTTCACCGTTCTTTGAACTCTCTATTCTGTTCTGTACAGGTGTAGCGAAACCACACAGTAGGTGACGATAAACACTGTTTAATGAGAAATATATTGGAAGGAAATAAGGTCAATGCTTAAAGAAACACAGCGTGACAACAACCATCCCCTGGGGCTGTGAAAGGCCTGTACAGATTTGAAATGTTGTTATTTGACTTTCCTACATGAAAATAATAGCATTTCACTGTTTTTAATGTCCTTGTCAGTTTGTTCAATAAAACGTGATCAAATTAACCACAATAAGTCCTGGAAGATAGAAGTTTATTGTACATAATGCAAACCACTCTACCTAAATGACACTTGAAATGATCACAATTAGTCATGAATAAGGGTTATAATTATTACAAATACTCATTAAATCTGTGTGGTCTAAACACGTTTGTCGTTTTTCAGTTTGAATTTGATGCAAAAGTCTTTGGCACTATATAGAGGAACAAATGTACTAGCAGACAGAAACGGAGCTATGTTTATAATTGTAAATAGGATCAATTTTTAGGAAAATTTGGAATTTAAATCAAGACCATATGCTATTCTGCAAAAAAAGTAGAACCTAGAACTGAGGTCAAGTAGCTCGACTTTCACAGTCGTCCCTCTTATAGGTTTGCTTGGCTACAGGTTATTTTTACCTTACTTGTTGTGCCCCTAATGACCTAGGTGGTTACACCTGTAAGGAAATCCTGGTTGGCCAACCTTACAGGAATGGTGGGTCAGTGTTCCTTTATGGTTCCTTTTAGCAGGTGGTTAAGTCTTGAATGGCTTAGCAACTAGGGTCTTTATGAAAAGAAGCCTTCATGATGCTGAACCAGGGCCTGGGGTCTTTGGTGATTTGGCAACTAGGATCCTTATGATAGTAAGTCTTCATGATGTGAATAAGGTCACGGGGACAACTTAGCTTGCCCATTAAAATCAGTGGCCCAGGTGGTTACAGATGTAAGAAAACCTTGGGTCGGCTTTCCTATTTGGTTCCTTTAGACAGGTGGCCAAGTTTTAGATGGCTTAACAAGTAGGCTCCTTATGACAGAAAGCATTCATGATGGTGAACCATTAAAAGGAGGGACCTAGGCGGTCACTGAGCAAGGGCTCAGTCTTTCTTGCCAAGTAAAATGAGTAACCTAGATGGTTACATTTGTAAGGAAACCCTGGCCAGTCCTTACAGGAAGATTGGGTTAGCATTCCTGTAAGGTACCTTTAAGCAGGTAGTCATGTCTTGGGTGGCTTAGCAACTAGGATCCATATTAAAGGAAGCCCTAATGATAGCTAACCAGGGCCAGGGGTCATCCTTTCTTGCCCATTAAAATGAGTGACCTAAGTAGTTACATTTGTAAGGAAACCCTGGTCAGTTGACCTTAGAGGAACATTGGGTCGGCATTCCTGTAGGGTTCTTATAGGCAGGTGGCCAAGCCTTGGATGGCTTACTGGGCTACTTACACCAGGAAACTTTCATAATGGCGAACCAAGGACAGGGGTCAGT
This sequence comes from Pyxicephalus adspersus, assembly GCF_032062135.1. Classification (NCBI taxonomy): domain Eukaryota; kingdom Metazoa; phylum Chordata; class Amphibia; order Anura; family Pyxicephalidae; genus Pyxicephalus; species Pyxicephalus adspersus. The sequence goes on along the minus strand of NC_092862.1, from coordinate 7,820,443 downwards.
CTTTCTTGCCCAGTAAATGGAGCTACCTAGGTATTCCTGTAGGGTTCCTTTAGGCAAGTTTTATATGGCTTAACAATTAGCATCCTTATGGAAGGAAGTCTTCATCATGGCGAACCAGGGTAAGCTTCTGATGGCCTTTTGTTGCAGTAGGCAAAATGTTTCCTGTGCATGGGCTTTCAGGTGTACACCAAGGGTGCATTAACTAGGACCCAAACTCAAGTCTTTTTTTAGCCTGTGGCTAACGTTGTAACCAGGAAAAGGATTGTAACCAACACCAAATAATTTTCAAGAGAAAGTCATTTACCTGCTTATTTTTCTATTCATTTATTTTTTAACTATTTATTTATATCAAACTATTTATATTAAGCCCCCTAGCGGTAATCCCAAGTGTGACAAGGGTGGATTTTCTTAGCAAAAAGCAGTAATCCCGAGTCATACTCAGGGCTGCCTAAAATATAAAAAAAACATTGTATTCCGTTGTCATTCCCCGACGTCCTGCTAGTCCCCGCAGCTCCTCCGGACACATCTTCTCTATTCGATCTTCTGTTGGCGTGTGCAGAGACATTCTCCAGGGTTTCCCGATGACGTCATGCATGCAAAATAATTTTGTATTGAATTCAATAGAAAATAGCTGTATTGAGTCCAATACAAAAAAATCTTTTTTTAACAGATTTTTTTGTTTTTTTATTTAAAGTTTATTATTAAATTTAAGAAAAATTGGACATATTTTGGTGAGTTATACCTAAGATTTATAGGTCTACAATGTAAAATAAATTTCCATGCAAAAAATGTAACGCTTTTTGCATGGAAATACGGACAGGATTAGAATGCTAGGGGGGTTAATATATATATATTTTTTTGCTTTCTTTTTTTATTTTTATTTGACATTAATTTGTACAATTAAAGCAAATTATTTGTACATGACTTTGCAATTACAGTTATTTTAAAAAGGGCATGTTATAAATGTTATAAATATTTAAATATATGATAGCACTATATTTTTGCAACAAACTTTTATTAAACTAGGGTAAAGTGCATTTTCTCTTTATGTTACATTTTTTATTGGAACATAAAAAAATGTCATTTTTGCAAGACAATATCACCAAAGAAAACCTTATTTGCAATTGTGAGCTGAAAGTAATGGTAAAATGTGTTTTGAACAATAGATACCAATTCTGTGACCTTGCAGGCAAATACACACAGAACAATAATAACTACTCTTATTTTTCATGAATTGATTCAGACTTTAATAGCACTTACAGACCCAAGAAGTGGGTCGAATAGAAAGATTGTGCAATTATTTAAAAAGTAGGTGATGGTTTTATTTATTTAATCATTTTTAGGTGGAAGCATATTTTGGGCATATATGTGTGTATATATATATATATATATTTATTTATATTTTATATATTATAAATATATTTATATATTTTATATAGTTATATAGTTTGTAATATAGCTACCTGTTAATCCTGTCGGTAGATCCCTTTTTTTGTACTAATAAGCTGAATGTGCTATTCATTGCAGTTCAGCATTGTCACGATGGACAAATATTTTTTTATAAACTAAACCTTAAGCTTATTGTCAGGACCAAAAACTTTCATTTAAATTTATTCCCTGGTAGTCACATATGAATCTATAGTACTCTGTGTACCAAATTGCAAACACAGTTATTAACCTGTAAATGTAGTATGGGCACCATCATTGGGCTCTCCATGCAGAAAGCATGGAAAAGAAAAGGTAAAACAAAAATATGAAAGACAGATTCTATTGTCCAACACCACCCCAACTATACCTGTCCTGTTTAACTGTTACCTGGCCACTATTTATGCATCAGCTAGCTGCAAGAAATAACCATGTTGTTAAAGCTAAAATCCAAACACAAAAATCCAGCTTCTATCATTGGAAAAGCTGGATGACCCAACAAACCTGGAATGGATCTGGTCAGACAGAGAGAGAGATAGAGAGGAGAGAGAGAGAGAGAGACAGAGAGAGATAGGAGAGAGAGACAGACAGAAAGATAGAGAGGAGAGAGGGAGAGGGGGAGAGAGAGGGAGAGAGAGGGGAAGAGAGAGAGAGAGAGTGAGAGGGGAGATAGAAAGAAGGAGGGCTCTGGCTAGTCCGCTCCCCGGCGGGAGTTCAGGAGAAGCAGGTCACAAACCTTCGCACCTGCTCAGTGTGTATCCTTACTCTGCACATGCCCAGTGCGAGCTCCAATCAGAGACTAGGGTGGCACTATATGAAGTGTCCCTGTTTTCCTTCCAGTGCAGATCATGACAACTACCTGTTTCCTGTTCCTATTTCCGTGTTCCTATTCCTGACCCCTGGTTCCTGCTTCTCGCTACTCATGTATCCTCCGCTCTCCACCTGCTTACCTGTGTATCGATCATCGTTGTAAGTCTGCAAATCTATTGGACAGTGATCACCATTGTTTATTTCAAGGCTATTGGACATTGTTCATCGCTGTAAGTCTGCAAAGCTATCTGACAATAATCATCATTATTTGTCTGCAAAGCTATTGGACATTGATCATCACTATTAGTCTGCAAATAAAGCTAAAGGACAAATACCCCTGTTATCGAATGCATTACTTACGATTAGATTGCATGTGTGTGACCTTCTGGTCAATCACCATCGATATTCCCTCTCAACAGAGCTGTTCTTTCTGAAAGCTGACAGGGGCGCACCAACCAGAGCCGCAGATCATGTCTCCCGTATGGAATTGCAGGCTCAGGGCGGTGGGCGAGTTGTCTCTCTTTACACAATCCGCCCACTCTCCCATCACAGGCTCAGATGGGGCAATGGGCCGGTTCTGGTATCATGATGTCACTTTGGGGGAAGTTTCTTCCCCTTCGAGAGACACAAAGGTGGGGTGTGGTGGGGCGGGCACGTTTACATAACAATGATGCGAATGCGCACTCGCCATAGATAGTACCCTGCCCCCTCTTCTTTTTTTTACAACTACAGCCCTGAATGTATACCTTTAATACCGCGCCCTGCAAAGATTTCTATTGTACGTGACTTCGGTATTTTCACTTTCCATTTGGCCAGAAGCAGCAGGTTCTAGTTTCACATACAGATTTTGTAATAACGCCCACCGCTAACACATTTTTAGCAAATACAATACCATTTATTTAAATGTGTCTCTTGAAAAAAGTTTAAAATGAATTAATAATAGCTGACCATTATACCTATACGCATTGCCCCCTACCCCAGTAATTGACACCTTTGCACAGGAACTTGGCCTGTTACAACGAGTGATATTGACAGGTAATACAATAAAATACAGGGGTGAGGGCTCAGAACAAACAAAATCTGACAAAGGCTATTAACAGCTGCACCATGAATATTATGTATTTTTGGGAACATTTCATAGCGCAACTTTAACTGCAATATAAATGATTAAAATCATCATGTATTATTATATGTAAAACATTCATAGACATAGAAAATTGGCCTGTAAAAAGAGATTTTATTAACAGTATGAAGCATATTAGATGAAAACATTTTCCTCTAGCGTTAAATTAAGATTAATGAGGGTCTTAAAGCCCTCCTATGGCTTCCAAAGAATCAAGGCTTTTTCCTCCATTGTTAGGCAGGGCAATCTATGCTTTTCCTCTCTAATTGTATTTTTTTCTTCCAAAATGGTCCGGCTTCCAATGGCTGACAGCGAATCATTCTAAAACGAAGAGCAATTAGCAGCCGGCAATTTCCCCCTCCTTCTTTTTTTTTTCTTAACGTCAACTTGATTCCATGTCAAGTTTCACATTAGCTAATAAAAGCTGATATTCTGCAAGATAATTTTCACATTAAAAAGTATCAACTAACACATTAAATGGTAATAAATTGAATTTAGATGACTGAACACAACATAATTACATAATTTGATTTTGGGGGGGGGGGAGAAAAAAGTGTTTCAATTTCATGCGTGTTGAGATGATTGATTGAAAACCACAAAAAATATACTGTATGGAAATGAACTTAAATGACACACTGAATTGCCGGAGTGATCTATTATGCTATTATTTAAATTATAATTCAGAGAAAAAGTACGTATAGATGGAAATGTTTAATTTCCAAGCTAATTGAAACGGTAATTGTTTTTAGATGTCAGAACTTTAGGTAACTTAGAGAAATGATAAAGGCAATAAATTATGGGTGAATTCCTTGCAGAGATGTATTATACTCGAGCACCGCTGGATGGAATTGTACAATTAATTGAAGGATAAGAGCAGTATAGAAACACAATGCTCCATAGGCTGCGACTCATTTTCCTCTGTGGGTGATGGCTATTTTATTATTAAACATTGGGCCTGATTTATTACCATTCTCTAGGAATGGAGAGGATGGCTACAAGATTGGGTGTGCTGCTAGCATAATCAGCAAGTATTCAGATCATACGTGATGACTATAGGACATACTTACCTGTTTGCAGAAATGTCAGGTCCAGGAACTGCCTTCTTCCGTTCTTGGAAGGTACCATCTTCACCACCAGCTCCACAGCAGACTTCCAAGAAGTCGGTGAGCCTTTCAGGTCATTGTATGGCTACCGATGATGTAACTCCTATTTATTGGCCCTGAATTATTAAAGCTCTCCAAGGCTGAAGAGGATACACTTTCATTAGTGAAGTTGGATGATCCAGCAAACCTGGAAAGGATTTCCTATTTGTTAGCAAATGTTTCCATTCCTGGGCCAAATCCATTCCAGGTTTGCTGGATCACCCAGCTTTATTTATGAAATTGTATCCTCTCCATCCTTAAAAAGCTTTAATAAATCAAGCCCATTGTCTCTGGCTGCGGTGTTTTGCACCGCCGCACAAAGGGCCTAACTCTAAAAGACTCATACATTGTACAGTGCAAAGCTAAAACAAAAAGCCACCAGGAGCCAAGACATTACTTGTTCCTTTTCAAATTTGTCAGTTAGCTCTACTGCCTGGTGACGGTTTTTATTTTTTATTTAGATTAGCTTTCAAGGCATGTCAGTTCTTTTCCAAACATTTAAATAGCCGTGGTCAAAGCAAATCACGTGTGTAGCATTAAGGAGATTGCAGATTTAAATAATGGCTAAGAAGATGAAGGCAGCCAAAGTGGACATCCAGTGAAGATGGCACCAGCCTTCGTGGTATATTACATTGTGTTTTTTTCCACATCCAAAATGGTGGCTTCTTGAATCATCACAAGTATTGGATGACATTGTCAACAGTTCTTCTAAACTGATGTTAATATGTGGTTTGATTCAGTAGAGGAATTTGAATCCCATTGAAGCCGATGGGGAAAAAATTCTGATGTGCAAAGCAATTGGACAATTGAACTTCAGTCAATGGCAGTTATAGAGTAAAGCTCAGTTTATCCAGCAGTGGACAATAGCAGACTATCACTGGTTGCTGGCTGGACTGGCTGAATCACATTCTATAGTTTACAAGCACAGTAAATATTCATTGACATGCAATGCCAGCCAAGTGCTTGACAAGGTAGACTTTAATTCAGACTTGGATATTGTGTGGTTCTGATATTCTAAATACAAATAATTGAACTTGAACAGATATTCGAGCAAACGTTCTCATTACATAAGCAGGCTCTGCTGTTCAGTGCAGCATAGTGTTTTTGCTTTACAGCATTTTCTGACAATGTAAATCAATGGGCCTGATTAATTAAAGCTGTGGACAATAGCAGACTATCACTGGTTGCTGGCTAGACTGGCTGAGTCGTATTCTATACTTTACAAACACAGTAACTATTCATTGACAGGCATAGTGTATGGTCCTAGGTTATGTATGGTATTCCTGCCAATGACAAGTATAGGTATGACTTAGTCAGTCCAGCCAGCAGTCAATGACACGTACAACATACAATACATCTTTCATTGCTCTTGGTGCTAAATCCTTTTACAGAACACTAGTGACGTTCAGTATCATATGCTTTAGGCCAGGGGTCCTCAAACTTTTTAAACAGGGGGCCGGTTCACGGTCCCTCAGACTGTCGGGGGGCCGTACTATAGTTTGAAAAAAAACAGAACATTCTTATGCACACTGCACAAAACGTATTTATTGTATAAAAAACATGAAAGAACAATACTATATGCACAGCACACTTGCCGATCATTAAAAAAAAAAGTGGCGTTTACTTTGGCTTTAAAATTGCTTGAGATTGTTCCTTTGCATGGAAAATGCACCGATAAATTTGAATTTTCACTGTGTGTATTGAAAATGCAAATTTATTTTGCATTTTCCATGCAAATGAATAATCTCAAGCAATTCATTAATTTGCTTCTTTTTATACACCCTACCCTACACCCAACACTACCCCACACTTTTTATTAATTAAAAAAGGGCTGCTAAAACTTTGTCAGTGTCTGCTACCTGTCACTCACTGCTGCCTTCATACATCGGCTGGATCACACTGCAGCACAAATGTGTACATGATCAATGTGCATAGTATGTTTATACTATTTACAAATGTACATTGATCATGTACATTTGTGCTGCAGTGAGCAGGGAATGAAGGCAGCAGTGAGTCTCTGCTCTGCTCATACCTTCTCTGCCTGATGGCTTCAGCCCGACAGATCCAGCGTTACCCCGGCAACAGTGGTGTCACATGACCGGGTTCCCTGGAGTGCAGATGGCAGGCAGCCAGAGCTCAAGCAGGAGAAGCAGCCTGGGCTGCCGGAGGGCCGGATGGAGAACCTCAGCGGGCCATATTCGTCCCGCGGGCCGTAGTTTGAGGACCCCTGCTTTAGGCCAACTGACCAATGTTGTGGTCGAATTAGACAAGGACTCAAAGTCGAAAACCAAGCCTAATCAACATCAATTAGCCATCTCCCGTGGAACAATGGGAACAAAAGTCATATCTTATAAGTGCCTTAAAGGTAGAGACAATTATAAAATGTTGGATTTCCCCAGCACTAGGGATGGGTGGACTTGGGGAGCATGAGTTAACTACAGGTTCAGAGTATATTCTTTAAAGTTTGAGAACCTAATAATTGCAAACCCTATGTTGGTAAATGGTGCCCACTGTGTAGTTAGTGATTGGTCAGAGTGGAGTTGCTAATGTAGATAGCATAATTTTTTATTGGTCGTTGCTGGTTCCTAAGGGCAAAAAAGGATAAAAATAACAGTTCTTGCACCATTTAAGCCCAATGAAAGGCTACACAAATAACGTCCAAGGGGTTTATTTTCATTTTTTGTGTTGTGGTAGCACAAGTGTTGTAAAGCATGGCAATGCATGTATTATAGATATTATATTCCTTTACCATGGTTCATTGGGGACCCATTCATCAATTCACAATGGAGGCTAACAACAGTTGTGTCCTGTGGTCCTGTGTGTACTTCTTCTTCATCTAGGCAGTAATCCAGTATGAAACAACTTCTGCAAGGAATTCCTGTAACGTAGACCAGTCACTACTGCTCTCTTTCCTTGTGCAAAGAGATTGGCCTTGTATTGGCCCCTTGTAGTTTTTGTAGGAAGTGTATTTCTAATATTCACTTACATAGCAATATTATCTTAAGCAATTGTGGAAAATAACTTTTAAGTTAATATATGTAACTTTTTTCACCTTTTCCCATTTTTTTCTTTTGCATTGCGGCATAAAGATTTATAGACTAGTTAATTATGGGTGGGAGGGGGGCTGGGCATTATTTTTAATCAGTCAGCCTAATGGGCTTGATTTATTGAAGCTCTACAAGACCGGGAAATATAGACTCTCATGGGAGAACCTGTGCAACAAAGCAAACCTGGAATGGATTTCTTTAAAAATAATTTGCTATTAGTTGGCAAATGTTTTGAATCCCAGACCAGATCCATTTCATGTTTGCTGGATCACCAAGGTTCTCACTTGACAGTCTATCTTCTTCAGTCTTGGAGAGCTTTAAATTATCAAGCCCATTGATTTACATTGTCAGAAAATGCTGTAAAGCAAAACCACTATGCTGCACTGAACATCAGAGCCTGCTTATGTAATGAGAACCTTTAGCTTCACTGGTGCTGCTCGAATATCTGTTCAAGTTCAATTATTTGTATTTAGAATATCAGAACCACACAATATCCAAGTCTGAATTAAAGTCTACCTTGTCAACCACTTGGCTGTCATTGCATGCTAATTGCATGCCACAATTTGGTTGGCAAGGTAAACAAACGGCAAGCCACCATCCAGTGTGCAGACCAACTACAGACCACCAGCCACTCATAACAAATATACATTTTGGGTTGTCGTGCTGGTCGTCAAAGTCAATAGCAGATGACTTATTCATTTGCTAGTGATTGCACACACTGCATATAATTTAAATCTTGCAATCATACTTAGAAATAAGGTTTTAAACCATTTAATATTTACATCAAGCCACCTTCTTTTATATGCAATCAAGAAAATAAAATGAACTGACTGCACATTCCCTTTAATCATGCACTGCTACCCAACGCCATATGTTTAATGTTTACATCTGAATACCCATATACCCCCTGGGGGAATCCACTGGCACAATCCACTGAGAATGAGATTGGGTGATAAATGAATTTCGCCACGGACCGGCGCACCTGCTGACAAATCTGCTTATACTTAGTGCAGACATTAGATTGTAAGTTCTGCTGGTTTGGGAACTGATACAAATGAATGCAATGTATTTTATAAAGAGCTGAGTGAGGGGCAATATAAAAAGGGGGTAATAATATTAATATTACCGGTGCACACAAGGTACACTCTGATTGCTATTATAGGAAAAGCTTAATCAGTTAGCAAAATAACCTCATAAATGTTGAAAAGCGAAATGGAAAGGTGCAGCGCTGGTGAAAATTGTCGCCCATTAAGTTTATTTATCTCTGCAGCGGCAATATAAAATAAAATATAGAGCCCTCGGTGACACGAACGTGTTAATCTTCCCAATCGAACAACCAATGTTTGCTCATCAGAAAAGCCATATCTATAAATTTCGGTCTATGGAAGTGACACTTGGGTGAAGCCACATACTAAATTGCAAACTCTTTGAATAATTTAGTGAATGCAGACATAATATTTAATAGCGCCATTAGAATGTGTTCACAGGCATTAGACATAAGGAGAATGGACACATAAGGCTTTTTCGTAAGCAAAGTGCTTTATCGTGCTGGAGGCTCAGAAGCTTGGATGCAGAGACTGGCCATTGTGCAGATTAAGGCTGAACTCCAGGCTAAATACAATACAAATAAGGGAGATGTTCTACGACCAAACTTAACATTTAGTTCTAAAATTTATACTGCTCTGGCTTGCTGCTGGCTTGGATAAGGCAGGTGACCTGTTTTTATAGGTCTTGTCCCTTCTCAAGAATATGACTGCTGTACAAGACTTCAAGGATTGGTCAGGGTATAAAGCATGGGCTCTTTAAACCAGGGTGTGCACTGGGGAAAGAGTCGAGGAAAGTGGAGGCAACTCTGCTAAGGGTTGCTGGGTTTTAGTAAATTTCAGGGCCCTGGAATGGAAAGGAAGGTACTGGATGGGCCTTCCCATTCCACCCCGGGTATACCCAATAGTTTGCCTGCAGCAGACTCCAGGTTTGCTATCAGAGCACAAGTATACTGCCATGGAGGAGGAAGTGGAAAGAGAAGCATTTAGGCGGCAGCCAAACCTCTGCGGAGACTCTATTTGGAAAGGTAAGCTATTGTGGCTGTTCATCTATGCGGATTTGATTTATGGACTTTGAAGACTTTGTACCCACCTGTGTCCAGTTCATTGTTTTTTTTTTTTTTTGCTTTTTTTTTATTTATGCTGTAGGAAGATGTTTTTGTATTGAGAGCAGAATAAAGCTTGTTTGTGAACCAAACCACTCTGTGAGCTTGCTGCAAGGGCTAATCCTCCTAATATCACTCTGCACAGCAAAAGAATCAGCAACAGACTGATGAGCTGATATATTTGTCATATCAGTATGCTTTTTAAACTGCAGTGCAGCTGCAACCAACCTGAGCTCTGATGTATGGGGACCACAAGAGGCTGATATCACCTCCAATTCAGGCACTTACACTGATTGAATTAAATACATTTAGGGATGATTTTTTATATCTGCCTGCAGTTCAGTGGTTTAACCCACATTCATTGCTTCTATTTTTTAAAAGCTTATCTCCAACAAAAATACAAATACCCCCCCCCCCCCTCCACCCCAATCCATAATGCCAGGAAAACTGCAGTTCCCTACATCACCTGTTGGTGGCACTGTGGTTTAGCACACTTTTCATGTGCTTCCACTGGCAACCAGCAGGTGCCTTGCAGCAGACTCACCTCCTGTTTTACCAACACCTGGGGCATGTTATAAGTATGGATGTATACTCTGGATTCCAATCATCCCTCTGCCTTAGCATTGGACCCGAAACCTTGCTAGTGCTCTGTCCACTTGCCCTTGGAAATCCTCTCCTTGCTCTATTGTGTTTATTTCTTGCCCATTGTATATAGTTGTATTTAGTTTGCTTTCACTGTATGATAAAGTGTTGCTGCACTAGGTTTGATATTTGCAGTGATTTTTAATGCATTCATTTCCAATAAACACACAAACCTATCCCAGAGTTTTTAGTGTATGTTGCCAATGCTGGTCTCCCTCTGGTTCCTGTTGGTAGGAACGCTGACACATACTGGGTACCAAGGTCCATTGACAGCGCCGTCCTTGGTGCAGAGGAGCACCAAATTCAGAGCAGATGTGCCCATGCCAGCTGGTCCCCCATTGTCCTCTTGTTCCCCGCTGCTCTCTCAGACCGTGTCATTGGAAAGCCAATAGTTGGTGACTATATCACATAGGTAAGTCTGAGATATAGACATCTGAGCAAGGACCTACATGTTGGAAACAGAAAAAGAAAGACAAATGAGGACCGAAGCAGCGTGTGACTGCATTTTTAGTCAAGTAAAAGGGGCATTTATATTTTTGTAAGAATTATTTTTACTGCCAGAAAAAAAGGAGGCACGTGGGTTTAGTTTTTAGCCAAACATCTTTAGTTAGATGCTGGGGTTTTTATATTTACAGACATTATACCTAACATCATTTTTTCCCTAAAATTAAAAGGCAGATGATATTGCTACAGAGCAATAAGAATGATCATCAAAGGAGACAGCAGAGTGACATAACATGTAGCTGCTGCTTCTCTTTTCACGTCCCAGTTATGTGCTGGGGCTAGGGAGGAGAAGATCTTTAAGTGAATCTAAAATTGCAGCATAGAAAGAATCCCATAGAAGTCCCTTCCCTGCAATAGGACTGTGTTCTTTGGCAGACCTCTGTAAGGCTATGCACACATTAGATAATTATAGCCTCAGATGAATAGTCGTGCTCCTCTTGGATGAGAATCTGATTCTTGTACAGAGGTTGCCCGACATCATACGTAGATCCTTCTTGGTGGATCCATGAATGGTGGAAATGATTGCTATGTAAGTCAAGGGAGGAAAGAACAGTGGGGTGTCGCTTGCGCGTCCTTCCCTTTTCTGCTCTCCAAGTAACAGAATGAGGCTGGCTTATTGATCTGTCACTGGAAGAGATCATGTAAGATTATTTTCAAAAATCTAACATGTATAGTGTTGGAAGAACAGAAATGCAATCTCCTTAATAGATAAACAGCTCCCTATGCACTTCACTTGTGTGTTTTGTTTGCCTGGAGTTTAGCTATAAAGTTCAAACACAGTATGGTTTATTTTGGGATGAGGGGTATTTGAAAACAGACAGAAGCTTTGTGTCTAGAACTTAACTGCCTCCCCTACATGAGGAGCACTTCTAACCCACTCTGAGTATGTATTACATTTTACCTTAACCACAGAGATAATCAAGGTCTGTAATGTACTCAATATTGTGAGCACTGAGCATCAACAAACATCTACCATGCATCATGTAAGCATTCATGTGCATAAACCCTGGTACTGTTCATTGATTGACCATTAATGACCTATTTTATTAATGCATGTGTTGACGTCTGACAGTTGATTACTGTATAAAGCAATGTAGTAATGGGTGGCTTACAAGGGCTATCATTACACTTGCCACTATTCACATTGCCTTATTTTCTCATTCAGCATGCCTGTATTTTCTTTGTAAATGCAGACAAGGACTAAGAACAAAGAATGCATCTCCGACAGATACTAGTTGGATATCTCCACAGCCGGGAATGGTTTGCCATAGGTATCCCATTATCATTCCGCAAGCTGATGGTGAGGCTGAAAGGGCAATCCCAGGTAACCTTTACAAGTTCACCTTTTTGACGTCCTCACAACCAGGTACCTGTGATCATCCTTTCATCTTCACCATATGCAGAGATTATTCCAGCTTACTAAGCAATAATTTAAACACCAAAGGTTGTAATGGCCATCACGGCGAAATAACAAATTTCATGTTGCCCCACACTGGTCCTCGGAGTTAGTTTACCCTTCACTGGAAGGAATAAGCCATCAATGACGTATCCATTTTCCTTGGGATGGACAGCTTTGCTTTAGGTCATTCATCACTGCTTGTTTTGTCATAAAAATATTTGTGTTTGTTTTCTATAACTACATATTGAACTGTCCTGTGGCATTTTCTTTTTCTTGAAATAGCTCTTCTAAAAAAGCTGTTCAAATTCTACGCGACTTGAACATTTACACTGCCTACACAGAAATGTCACAGCTTACAACACAAAAAAGTTTTCTTCCTGTTCGGCACTGGAAGCTTGATGTTGAAAAGCCGATTAAAGTCTTAAAGCCATCCAGCCTTTGTAATATTGATTCTGGTATGCCTTCTATAATGATGATCAGGGACCAAGGGAGGGGAGCCGGAAACTATTAGAAACCAAGATAAAAAATGGAAGTTCTATCTCCAGGCAAAAACAAAAAATCTTCTACTCCTTCTGTCACCCCCCTCTATCTCTTTGCTCTCTACCCCATACTACAAAGAACCAATGATTTATTTTCTGGTAAAGTAAGATATGTGAGGCTATAAATCCACCGATTCAAAGCTGCCCATGCTTGCTGGCACCTTCCTGTTCCCTTTCGCAGATGTCATCTTCTAGTTCAGTGTCTTTCAACCTTTGGAGAACCCTGAAATAACTTTCAGTTCTTATGGAACCCCTTTTATAATTACTATATCCACAGCACACAGTACATGGTGGTCAGTAGGAAGAATGCCCCCCATATTGCTGGCCAATGGGAAGAATGTCACACTTACAGATAGCCAAAAACTTCATTGTTGTCACCTAAACTGACCTGAGAGGTACAAACTGTTCATTGCTCAATGAACCCCCAGCAAACTCTGGAGGAACCCTGGCTGTGAAGCACTTTTACAGTCAATTTAGAATAGGACCTCTTTAGGAAGTTCCCACTTCAGGTAGACCTTTACTTGGACACTTGAAGGAGTACCCCACTACAAAATAAAGAAGAAGACCAAAGACCAGGCTGGAACATCACATGGCTGAAAGCTTGAAATAAGCTTTATTTTTTTGCCAATGGATAAATGGGGGGAAAAGGGAGGTTAGGTTGGGGGCTTATCCATATTCAGAGATTATAGCATTAGGAAGTCAAACTAGAAACTAGGACAAGACACAACATGTTGTGTATCTAAACACTTAGGGTTTGGGTTTAGGCTAGCTTTTCTGCATAAAACAGAATTTAAAATCTCCAAAAAATTAGGTCACCAGAGCTACTAAGTGTTATGGGGTCAGAGGAAGTACAAGAGGTCACTAGGGCAAACCAAGGTCACAGGAGACACACCAGTAGGGGGCTCTGCATTTACATACCATCACGTTATTACACCTTTAAATACCCAGACCGGATTGGCTGTGCAGGTAGCACTTCTGACAAAATGTGTGGGTGACCATATTCACTGAGAGAAGACTTGGTGCTGGAATAAGGAAGAATCAGTGTGACACCTGTGCCGTGAGTCACATACCTGCATTTCTGCAACTTGTTTTGTCCCCTGAATTGTCTCTCTTTTTTAAAATGTATCATTTATTCATTGCAACGTATTATTATTTTATTAAACCTTCATCCAGCATCTAAAGGTTGGATTCATTTTTTGGTCCACATAATTGTGATGTAGCAATGGCATTTATTTTTCCTGAATACTTGTGAGCTAATATACGTCCCTCCTTCTTGTCTTTAAAAGTTGGAAATGTATGGGGGTGGAGGTCAGGCTGCTTACAAAAATAACTATAATTACATTACAGGTTTCTGGGGGCTCATAGGTACCATTGTATATTTATAATACATCCTGGAAAGCTAGCTCCTATAGGTAAAGTGCACAGTATCTGGCATTGGAAGAAAAGTAACAAAAGCAAAGAAATGAATTAGAATGCTGATGCTGAAATGCACATGCAAGGACAAGGTTAGGAACAGACAGATTGCCGGGAATTTCTCTGCAGTAATCCTGTACAAGTGAAGAATGATTAGAATTACAACTACATAAGGAAGGCAGAAAAAGAAGTAAATATATATTGTTAAAACATGAAAATATAAAAAATGAAATAGAAACAACAAATGGAAAAACAAATAGAAAAACAAAAAAAAACAAAGTCATACCGACTTCATATGAAAAAGTGTAGCGAAAGTGTACAGATTGTGCAACATAATAAAAGGACAACTTTATGTAAGTTGAAATAAGGGCCAAATGTAGTTACTATGTAATGCAGAAGACTCATAAAATCAGCAAAAAAAACGATTACCTTCCCTTGATGAGTCATATCTTCCTTCCTAAGTGTCTTGCACATTCCCTTCCCTAGACACAGAGGCAATGCTGCCAATCCAGAAAGCAATGGGTAAGTCCCATCATGCTCATGTGTAAGCATGGAGAATGGAGATCACAGTAATTCTCTTTGCTATGACTATTGGCTATATGTATATATATATATATATATATATATATATATATATATATATATATATATATAACCATATAGCTATTCTACTTTCTTCCAGAAAAATGGGGCCATCTTTGCTCAAGTATCTTCTAGATAGGACAACATTAGCACACATTGTCTAAAACAAATTAGCCCTTGTGGCTCCTTGTTATCACTGAAGAATAAAAGACAGAGGACATTCTTGGAGGGAAGACTGAAAACAATCAGTCCACCTCCTGGTGAAGTGTTGATATTATCTCAGTCTAAGCCAAGTTACTTTATTAAAACTTAAAGCGGAGCTATCATTAAAAAAACCCTTACAGGTGGAAGACCATTTGCCTCTGCAATCTTAGTCCAGTTGGTCCTGCACCATCCCGCCTTCCTAATTCATCCCCGACTTGACACTTGGCATGGCTTGGCATTGCATCCCTTATATAATAAAGTTATCCACCCTTTTATAAAATGTAAATTTAATGATACGTCCACTTATTTATAAAAAAAAAAACCTAACTTTATTATATCAATTTAAAAGAATGCAGGGATGGGTTTTGGGGATACATTTCCTAAATTATTTACTTCTGATCAGAGGTGGGAGGGTACTGGGAAAGGAGCCCAAGGGTAGTATATATATACTATTGCTGTATTCTGTAAAATGTAAGGAATATCTGCATGCAGATAAATTATTAGTAGGTCCTGAATTGTATTAAATACAATGTTTTACCTATTCAATACATTTATTTAACAGCGAGAGGTAGTTTAATGTTAGGTATGAACATAAAGTGGGCTGTGTTCCAAAAGAATCAAAAAATGTAGTTATCTTACCCTGCAATATATTTTTGTGAAGTGGTTCCCTTTGTGTGTCTCACTTCTCTATACAGATTGCAAAGTCTTTCTGCCACCTCCCAGTGAAGCTGTTAAGATGGCTCATTATTTGTTGCAAAAATAACAATATGTGTGTTGGGTGACAGACGTGTTAAAAGTCATAAGTGTGTTATGTGTTAAAAGTAGCATACGTCTTTTGTTGCAATTTAACTGCTGCGATTGTTTATTCATACCTGATATGTCCTGATATTTTCAGGGGTGCTAGAAGAGGTTCTTATTGTATGAAGCCCCAAAGAGACATTCAGCCCCTGGAGACCATACACGTTTCTATTCAGCTTTTGCCCCTGTTTAACCAAAAGATAATTTAACTGAACAGGTGAATGTCTACACTAGACATAGAAAGCAACACGACAAATATGGCTCGTTAATTTGAAATCACCTAGATCAGTCTTTCTAAACTTTTGTTTACATGGGGGAACCCTTAAAATAACTATCAGGTCTTAGGGAACCCCTTCTATAGGGAGGAAACAACATATCGTAATTATACCCTCGTATCATATCTCACGGTATATTAGTAGAGATATCAGTGGGAAGCCTCTTCCATTGCTGGCCATTGGAACGAATGTCACCCTAACAGACAGACAAACAAGTAATTAGAGTCACTTTATACCAACTGATTGCTCAAAGAACTCCTAGAAATCCCTGGGGGAATCTTAGGGTTCCATGGAACCCTGGTTGACGAACACCTACCTAGATATTCCATCCCGCAATACGAGGCCCAGATCTAGGAATCATTTGCCATAATTTTTATATGCCAATTGCTTCTTTTGCTGACCTCAATAATTTACACTCACCATTATCGATGGCACATTATCAATTTCATCTGTGATTTGCTATTAATCCCTACGGGAAATTCATCATGCACATCCTATTGACATTCTCTACTTTATAAATTAAGATGTTTCAATGCTGGATTTACATTTCATGTGTATTGTATGGACAAATTACACATTTATCTAGATGGAAACTCAGTTTTATATTTCAGCCCATTTACCTTTATTGCATTTTTTAACTAACACTGAGACAATTTGATTCTGTGTAACGTGATATCAAACTCATGTTTGAATAGCAGCGAGAAGATGAGAAATTAGGTTATCAAATTGTCTTAATTAAGAAACCACCAGGATGTTTCTCTGGGAACACTGACAAAAAAGTGGAATATTAATATGTGAATTTTTTTTCACAGTGCATGTACATATCCTTATTAAAGTAAAAATCAAATTAACAACTTTTCACTAGTATGACTCATTGTTAAATTTTAATTGCTTGGTTGAACAGAATTCACAGATGAGCAAAAAAAAAATAGATTGTGCACATTTTGGGCGATATTACTTATAGGGGAAATTTGCATATATTGTGCAGGTGAGGTTTACTTAAAATAAATGGTTTGTTAAGAATGGGGGTTTTGGACATTTGTTGTTCCAGATGCAACCTTTTGAGATAAAGAATATTCTTTTCAATGACTATATTAATAGAAAATATTGGACTGGGGGGGGGGATTAAAGTTCCACTTTTAAAAAAAAATTGCATCAAGCAGGGCATTATTACATTAGGGGACAGGCATTGTTACTTCTGCAATTGGCATTCTTACTCACCTGATTGCTCTGATTGTCCCTTTCTGGGACTCACTGAACTCCCTCATGCCTGTGCAGGAATGACATTTTCTCTGTCCAGTGAAGATTGCTGAGGATTATATCTAAGAAGAGAAGAAGAAGGAATGGGGACTTGTGAAAATAGCAGGGTTTAGACATAGTAATCACAAGCTGGTGGTGAACCCTCCAAGTCAGCAGCCCTCTTGGCAAAGATATGGACAGCCCCAGACTCTTAGGCACCAACCTTTTGGGTACACTAGTGCATTCCACAAGGAGCGATTGGCTTTTCATGAGGTGCTGCCCAAGTTCTGACCCCTGTAAACAAATAGAATGGGGATAACAGGAAGAACCAAGGTTCAGGACAAGAGGAGTAGGCAGAAGCTAATTTAGACAAGCCAAGGTCAGGGCATGCAGCAATCAAGAATGGTCAGGACAGATCTGGGGTTGGTATACCAGGATGTGGAGTCAAAGGTCACATATCCATGAACAGGATCTGAAAGCATGAGTGGGGATGTGGAAAATGAGGTCTAGATAGAACTACTTGTTCAAGCAACGTCCTGTTGGTTATCACTTCCTTAAAAGGGGGATGTCATATGACCGGAGGAGGCCTTGTCACATGTAGGGAACCCAATGGAGGATGCCAAAGCTAAGGCAGCTCAGGTAGTGTTTAAACCTCCACCAGCAAATGTAGCTTGTCTGCGGGATATGCTCATCCTCTGGGGTAAAGGCGCAGTTTCCAGGGACTAACATGGTTCGGACCAGAAGGTAAACACAGAATGGGATCCCTAGGCAGACGTGTTGCAAGCTGGAGAGGAGTGAAAGGTAAGTGGTGCTAAAGAAGCCAAAGATCCCTGAGTCCTTCTAGGATCTGTGAAATTAGGTAGACACACAAGTTCAAAAATGAAAAAAATTTATCTTGAGTCCAATTTTGTTGTAAAGCATTTATTGTTGTTTTTATTTGTTCACTCACATAGAGACATTCAGTGTCACACTTACCTCTTCCCCACGAAAGCGCAGACACCTCTCTCCTGCGCGTGTAGGCAGTTCTGATTCTGGGCGTGCCAACCTGCTCATCCAACCCATTGGCCAATCAGAAAATAGCCTCTTAATTATCCCTGAGGATTTAGCTAGCTCAGACACAGACACATTCATGTCTCCACTAGTGTCGAGCCCCCTAGCTCTGCTGAGCTAGTTTCTGTAAACCTGTTGCTTAATTCAATGTTTCTTTTGTCCAGCTCCTGTGCTAACTCCTTTTGCCCAGTCTGTTGTTTTCAACCTATTTTCTATTTTTCTGTTCCAGTGTTTTTGTCTGTGTCTGTGGATATTCCTGAGTCACCTGTGCTTCCTGTTGCTTCCAGTGTCTCCTGTGTTCACTGTGTCCACAGTGGTCCCTGTGTCACCGGTGTCTATTTCCTATATCCCTGGTATTTGACACCTAGCTTGTGACCTGACCTCTTTTGCTTGTTGACTGCCCTGACCCCGGCCTTCCTTGATGATTCTTCTGCATAGTGATTTGGTAGTGTAGCGTAGTGTCTTCCTACCCACTCTGGTGTGCTCAAGGACCGCAACCTAGCAATAACCAGCAGCGCAACATCCTCACCACTAGAGGCTCTGGAGAAGACCTGGTTTCTGCTTAGACTCTGCGCCTTGGCCATTTTTAGGACTCACACCACTTTTGTGCAAGCTGTAGTGCCCCTCTGGTGGCCCTGTGTACCTCAACGTGACACTCAGGAGAAAATATATGTAACTGATGGCACCACATGTACAACAGAAAACAGACACATTTTTAAAGGTTTCCTCAAAAGAGGAGAATAAACTCCTGACTTAAATCTTACTCAGGGCCACCATGGTGACTCCCGAGGAGGGTCTGGGTCCCTGGTGCAGCAGCACACTTTGCACCTCCCTATGTCCTTCCCTGGTGTAATGGTCAAGGTATCCACAAACATTTGGCCCATATTCTGTATGTCAAACATGTGTTCTTATATGAAGGAATAAGAGTCAGAATAATCATTATATTTTTAAATAAAATCATTTGGATTGCTAATGAGAGTACTGAAACATCTCCAGGAAAAACAAAAAAGCTGACTGTTAAACAGCATCTGCCAAAACTAAAATTTCACACAGACTGCGTGCTGACATTTTGGGAAATGGCCTAGAGTTTAGGAACGGCAACTTGTATTATTACAACACTAGATACAATCTGATGTCTGCTAGGGTCTGCTGCCAATAACCGGCTTTAAAAAAAATTCAATTAGAATTACCTAGATCCGCATAACTAGATAATCCCAGTTTTGCATTTTGGGCACTACTACAATATTTTGTTTTGGGACTTTTTGCCCAGATAAAACTCAATTTTGAGCTTGTTGCCATGCATTGAAAATATAAGTATTGATTCAGAGAAACAATATATAATTTAAAAATTCAAAACAAATTATGTTAAAAGCCTGGGTACTTTGGGCTGGAACTTGAGGCAAGATGAATAAAAATGCTGTGTTAGCAAAAAAAAATTGAACAATAATGAAAACATAAAAAACCTAGATACTTTTTCTATAGTGTCAGTTACATTGTTCACAAATATCTGTGTTTTTCTCTTCTATTATATTACTTGATGTACCTTATAGCAAACATCTCTGTTTGGATAAGGGGAGCACATTAAACTTTTATATGCATGACTCCTGGGGTGTAGAAGACACTTCTTCTATGAAAATGTGCCCAAAGGTTCTTGGAGTTTGGCGTGTAGACAAAAAAAGAAAGAGCACAAATATACATAACTAAGTCCTATGTACCGTATCACTCATTGTCCAACCATGGTCACAGCATTGTAAAAATATCAATGTCATATGCAAGGGCAACACCAAGAGTTTGAGCTTAACATTTAGGGCTGTATAATTGACATTTATCAGATTATATAGGTCATAATTAATGTCTATATGTATTGAGACTCTTAGGGAAATATGGTAAAATAAATCATATAAGTCAATAAATAAAAGACCACTAATGACAACAATGTATTCACATATGCTCAGAAAAGGACCCAGATACCATCCATGCACCTGAATCACCCAGTATGAGAACCTACAACCAAGCTCCAATAACCAACAAAGGAAAAAAAGAAAGACAAAATGTCTGTGTTACAACCTTAACTTAAGAAATGGTGTAATCTACTTCAATATACTGGTTAATGCATAAATTCGAGCAATTATTAATCTTTTCAAATCTGCAGCTTTCAATAAAGGAATAGTTTGTGCTGTTGCCATGAGTTCAAAAGGAGAAGCCAGCAATGGCAACCTACATGTGTTCAATTGTGGGACTCCACCCAAGCTAGACCCTTCTGCAGACATGGAGCCTGGCCTTCGGGGGTGAGTTTATGCCCCTGTTTCTGCCCCTACCATGCCTATTGATATTGAACAATGAGTGATATTGAACAATGAGTGTGTCTTACCCCTGTCCTGCAAGTCCCAACACCTGCTCCCAAATGGTTGTGAGAGTCTGCTGGGGATAGGGGTCTTGGAATGCGGAATAAAGGTGCCTGCAGAAATCCTTATTCTGGGGACTAAGTATAGAGCATTACAGTTACCTTAAAAAAGCAAAACATAGACATTCTGAAAAAAAAAATGTTTATGTGCTTAGAACTGAATTCATCATCAATCATTTAAATAATAGATTCTATGGATAGCACCAAACAGTTTGTTGAAATCTGAAGAATCTCCCACTGACTCATTCAGTCACCAAATAAATCAATGTAGTTTATTATACAATACAATAGGTTTTTTGGTGTTGCATTTGTGAATGAATGAAAGCCTATTTAATGTACAGCGCTGCGTAATATGTTGGCGCTATATAAATCCTGTTTATTAATAATAATAATAATAATAATAATAATAAGCCTCAAATTTAAAGAAGGACTGCTGACCGGCAAATTATTGTTGTTCAAAGTAATGGGAAGTAATGACTTATATTAGGTAAATGAACATTCTCCCATAGAACATTTCCTGACAATTTGTTAGTGGATCCAAACCCTAAAATGTTTACTTTACCTAAAACCCCTGTCGACAACCCATGTATTCCTTAATGCCAGGATGAAGTTGAAATATAGGATAGTGCGGGATATAAAAGAAGAGGACAGAGTTAGGGGAATTTGAGTGAAGGTGAGTGTTTGCTTCAAGAATAAAAAACTGGGATCCGGCAGGCCCTTTGAAAAAAGGACAAGTGATTTCCCTTCTGGAATAAATTTATCTGCCTGATCACAATTTTTAATTACATTCACCTGTTCTCACTCTATCGTGGGCATTGCCATCTTCATCGGGTTTTCTTCTGGGTTCCAGATCTTCAGTCATCTTCATTGGCCATGCCAGAATGGCATAACTCTCGAATGCATGCATTCAGTCCTAGTCAGCTTGCAAGGTTCAAGTCACAAAGATTACCTAATTACATTGCAGGGACAGCTAAAAATAACAGAATTATTGTTATACATCATTGCATGGTGAGAGTCACCAAAAGGGTTAGCTTATCGCTGTAATAACAGCTCATATTTAGTAAATCAGCCCCATTAGGTAAGTATTGTCACCCTAGGTCAGGAAGTGTGTTACTGACAGTATTACTAATTACAAATTAAAGAAAAACAGCCAGAGTAATATCATGCATCCACCACATCTTATTCCTTATTTTACATTTTTGATAAATATCTTTCAGGCAGTACATGAAGTTGAAGTTTAAGAAATGTCCTTGCTGTTTCTTCTATTACTTGATTGCCTTTCAAGCTCTCGGAAATCCTTGGCTTGTTTTAATGAAGGTTTTTCATAGGCGTCCACCGTCCTGCTGATGCCATTGAGTTATATACAGTATATGATTTACATTTGATTGATGAGGGCATCCTTAATGCTCAACCTTTTCATATGGTCAAGGAAATGTCAAGAGTTCTCTTTTCAATTAGAAGAATTTAAATGTGCTTTAGAACAAGGCTTGGCTAAGGACAATGTATGTCTTTGGGTTTCTACTTTCATACTGAAACGGTTATTCTGATTTTATTAACAACTTGACCTATGTGTTGGAACTCGAGTTTCAAGTAGGGTGTAAAAGACAAGGGGGATTCCTGGGAGGACACCAGCATAGTACCCTGGGAAAGCACCTTATTTTATTTTTGGAAGCTTTGATAATGGTAAAACGTGACCAAAAAGCCAGATAATTTGGTACCTTTTTTAATTTTAGACTGATGGGAATATTTTAAGCCCCATGACACTCAGTCACATGACGATATAACGTTTTTTGTTAATTTTCTTTAACTCTTCAGCAAAAACAGTAAGACTTGCGGATAGGCTAAACAGTAGTCAGAATACTCTTAATGGTTCAAAAAACATTAAACTATTTATGTTTTTGGCGATCTGCACAGTTAAAAAGTATTCCTGCATATATAGAGGCCACACATTGCCTTTAATACCATAGTCTGAAATGAGTTGCTATTAAAACAATGGCATGGAGTCTGTAAAAGAATATGATGTGCCCATGTCTGGCTGACTACAACCTTGGAAATTTCCCCTGCTGAGAAATTGCAAAGCAATGGACCATACCATTGTCTCCAAAATTACATCTCCCAGCGTGTTTTTCCCTCTTAGCCATGGATTTTGTAGTCTGGTATGAACAGGAGGAACACAGGATGCCCCTGGTCTTCTGTACACCAGACATGGATAGATGAATAGAATAGAATAGAGATCATACTCCTGTTCCCGCACCACCAGCAT
>NC_092862.1:7775213-7797151 GCF_032062135.1 Pyxicephalus adspersus | reverse complement strand
GGTAATACAAGTGTTTTTTTGTTTTATATTCCATCTCAATCATAGCCTCGTCACATACGCAGCTCCAAGACTTTTCTAGGGCTGCCCCCACTCCCTGCAAATCCATTCCTTTGCCTATTCAACTTGTTCTTACATTCATCACAAAACCCATCTTTTCCAACTCACCTGCCCATTTTCTTCTATCTCTTTCTTCCATATCCCCCTTCATATTGTGTGATACTTCCCCTACCTTTTAGAGCACGCTCTTTTTGGGGGGTCCTCTCCTCTACCTTTGTCATTGTCTGTATCTGTCGCTCATTTGCACCTTTATTTAATGTACATCACTGCGCAATATGTTGGCGCTATATAAAGACTGTTTAAAAATAATATTCTGAAATTGGATTCCAATAAAATAAATAAAACTAAACGTTTGCTTTACTTGAGATAACCTAAATCTGTTCATGATGATCTCCACTATTTTCATTGACAACAAGTTTACTGCCCAATATTAACAGTAGCAGCAGCAGTGAGTGGTTG
The DNA here is from genome assembly GCF_032062135.1 of Pyxicephalus adspersus. Classification (NCBI taxonomy): domain Eukaryota; kingdom Metazoa; phylum Chordata; class Amphibia; order Anura; family Pyxicephalidae; genus Pyxicephalus; species Pyxicephalus adspersus. The sequence continues at coordinate 7,796,635 of NC_092862.1, read as the reverse complement.
TATTTTAAAGGGCTCCTAAACGTTGCTTACCTTGCCAACCAAGTAGTTGGCAAGTTTAACTTTGTTTTGGCTTCGGGCAAAGCAGAACAATAGCCTCTCATCTGCCAAATGTTGATAGAACCCGAAGAGAGACATGCTTGAGCAACACTACTCAATAACAATAAGATTGTTTTTGGTGTAATTTTGTGTCCCCTGCAGCCCTTGCAGTAGCACCCTAAGCCTATATTACAACTTCACACTCTGTAGATTTCATCAGGTTTTTTTTTTTGCTATCTTGATTGTTATTATTCTCTCCCAGCAGCTCACCGACCTTCTCTCTCTCTCTTTGTCATTATTCTTGTGTCAGCAAAGCTGTAAGTGTGCAGTCTGACTGCTCCAACCCCTGTTGGGTCGTGTCATTCCTTGGCAGTTCTCATGCTAGACCTCTGCCAGAATCTCTTGGATACCTGCGGGGCTAAAGAGCATGACTTAGAACTGCATGGACCACAGAGAACAACTTGCCAGACATGCAATTTCCACATTAAAATGCAAGGCTGCTATTTTTCAATTTGCTTAGATATGTCAAGTATGTTTCAGTCAGAGCACAGGAGGGTCAAATCACTAAAATGCGAGGGGTACTTTAACAGTGAATGTTATTTTAATCATAGTCATTGTTTTCATCATGGTGAAAAGCGTTATAATGTCAGTGAATCATTCAATAGTTATTAGGACTTTGAAAGCATTTATTTTTCATTTACCTTTATGTCTATATGAAATGTATTTAATGCATTTCATCCTACATAGACAGACCCTGAGCCTCATACTTGGGGGAACTGCACTGGCCTCCAGCCCCTCTTCCTCTACAGTTGTACTGGCTCCTTTGCGGCACTGGAATTTGTTACTCAGATAACACTGCACGATTTGATCTTTATTGATAAAACAGGGTATGTGAAATTCCCTGGTGAAGAATCAATAACTGAAATTAAAACACATGGACTTGGAAGATTCTCCACCAGGAAATGTTTGGGAAATATCTGAATAACTGATTTATAAATAGAGTCCTTTGATATGTTTCACAATGTACAAAGGAAGCTGCAGCAAGTCAACCTTTTCGGACTGGCGGACCACTAAATTTGCCAGCTTCGGACCGCGTATGCGCGGGAAACTGGATGTCACTCAAGAAAGAAACTTCCCCTTTAATGATTTCATGATGCCAGAACCCGCCCACTCTCCCATCTCAGATCTATGCCTGCAATGAGCGAGTGGGCGGGTTATGTCCAGAGACCCAACCCACCCACTTCCCTGAGCCTGGGATCTGTACGGGAGACATGGTCTGCGGCTGTGGCCTCTGCCTCCCCACAGAGGGGTTATTCTCCTGACCTTTTGCCACCATGCAAGCCAGGTCATCTTATCCAATATCAATACCCAACCTTTCAAATTACATTTAGCTGAATACGCACACGTTTTCACAACCATACTCTGAAATCTTGTAGAAAGTCTTTGAAATCTTGTAGAAAAGTTGTGTCCAAACCAATATTTTCAGAGCTGATCTGTCCAAGTAAATCCTTCCACCCTAGCCCGTCAATAATAGCAAACATTTTGGCAATGCTCAAACATATTTTGGTCCTGCCAATATTATTTTTAGTGTTGTATTCCTATAGCTGAATTTAAAAAAAATATTAATTTATTAATGCTGACGTGTCCTGCTGATTCCTTTCAATATGTAATTTTACAAACAGGTCTCCTTCAAATTATTTATTATTTGCCTTTGCAGTTTAATTGCTCACAAAGCCAGCTCGGGGATGTTCATGTCTCGAGACCTTGTGATTTACGTCTCTTTGACTACAAAGAGGCCTAACACAGTGTTTTTGGAAGATTTTAATTTGTTTGAAATTTGGAGAAACACATTCTGAGCTGCAGTACCATTAAATGTAAACAGCTTTTGGGATCAGAGGAAGAGCATGTCATGTGTTTGGCTTAACACAGCGAGCAGATGCGTTTTCCATTTATCGACTGTCATTTTGCTGACAAGCGGACATTTATCTAAATAGCTCAATTTTAGGGATTTTGTAGAATGCTAAAGTGACCTTAAACCAACGTAGATAATGAATGTAACTTGGCTGACTTTGGAAAATAAAAAAAACTTTTGCATGAGTGTGTAAAGATGCTACAAACTTAAACCCAAACTGTAAACCAAATCTATCATTTAGTATGCTTGACACATTGTATACAATATTTTTTTTGTAAATCTGTTACAAAGTTGGAGATTCTGCAGGTTGTAGTACTTTTTGATGTATGCTGGCAACACTAAGGATACTTAAAGATGGAAATTTGTCAATTGCTCAGTTAACTGCTCCTGGGTGATCATTTTCAACTGCTGGGCATCCAGGAACTTTCACCAGTGGTCTGGATGGTTGTTTGTTAGTATTTGCTGCAGGTGGTTGGCAGCGGTTGTGCATTTTTTTGAGTATATTCTTGTTATTCATCATGGGATGTCTGCTCGCCTGCGGTTGTATTCTGAACCACTGGGAAATGCTTTTCATCTGCTTTCAACCATGCTTAAACGCAACACTATTAAACTCTAGGGAAGAGGTTTAATGGAAGAACATCCTCAGAAATGCTCCATGAAGTGGCTTACAAACTAGAATGCAACCACACCATGATTGTACAAAAGGGATGTCAAATGTTTCAATTATTCTCCATGACACCATGACTTTAGGGTGGATGAGCACTGGTTGACAGCAGTAAATTACATTGGTTCTGGTGTCAAAGAATACCTGCCCGAGCCATTTCCTCACAATTGTCATGTTGTCTGCTTGTCATGTGCATTTCTTCTTTTAGCCATTGAAGAGGCAACTCAATGGCTAACTTAAGCAACTTGTGACAACGTTGGTTCTAATTATGAAGCAGTAGCCTAGCATTTCTCATAATGGTATGTTATTGCTTGAATCTCCAAGTTATAAATAGGGATGAGCGAGGAAATTTATTAAATTCAGTCTCGCGGCGAATTGGGCCATTCTCGCTTACCAAACATGTAGGCGAGAACGACCTATGTAAATTCAACCGGCGAGACCAAATTTTTGGAACCTGCAAAAGCAATCAGGGGAGCGGAGCTATCAGCTCCACTCCCCTGATTGCTCTTGCAGCCCTTTACTAGTTGTATGTGTTCTTGGGTAGAGTTTCTCTATCCAAAAACACAGGAGTCTTGTGTTCCTGGATAGAGAAACTCTATCCAGGAACACAAACTACAGAGCGGCAACAGCAATCAGGGGAGCAGATTGCTCCTCTGATTGCTGTTGCAGTCCTGTACTATGTGTTCCTGGATAGAGTTTCTCTATACAGAAACACAGTGTGAGTCTTACGGCTGGCTGCTCATAAATGAATGCAGCGTGGGAAAAATCCTCTGATTTTTCCCATGGCTGCGTTCATTCATAAACGCAAGCTGCATGACTCCCTCTGAGAAGAGGAGTATCGCAGCTGCATTTATGAATGCAGCCGCAATAATCCTCCTCTAGTGATTTCTGAAGGTTTCAAGAAATTGGAAATTTCTTTCAAGATATTGGAAATTTTGCGGACCAATCGGAACTTTGAGGAAATTTTCGCGGGAATGCCAGAGGCATTTTCGCTTATCCCTAGAGTCTAGAAGTCTAAAACAAAGTCACAGAAGAAAGAAAAGAAAATGTATTCATTAGGTCATAATACATCAGGAAGAAATTTTGTTCCCTTGTTGGAGCACATTGAACCAGGTTTTTTTTGCCTTCCTCTGAATCAGCTATGTACATTATGTAACAGCTACCCATGATACATAATCTATAGGGAACATAGGATTTTCTAATAGGCAGGACGCTGACATTGTAGCCGTTCTGGTGCCCTCTAATATTCCGCCGGCAAATGGCCAGCACCCTCTGTACAGACAGACTGCAGACATGAACCCTAATTTTAAAAGTAAAAGCAAAATATTAATTTTTTACATTAACATTCATTCATTACTTATATTTGATTGTGTGGTTGTTGCTCAAATATTTGTTAAGGCAAGGACTATGACTTTAGATCCCCCAGCAGCTAGTGTTCTCTTCTTCCCTCTCCGCTTCCTGCGCCCTTTTTACTTACAATGCAGGATTGCTGGTCCTGCATTGTGTATGATGGAGTCAGCCTCCTCCTCCAACTCATGCAGCGAGGTGGCTTTTGCTTTTCTTTACCCCCCCTAGACAAAAAATAAACATGTAACCCTATCAGTGTGGGGGGTAGAAAAGTCTGACTGCAAGGGTAATTTACCCAGAGTTGAGCATAAAGGTGAACCAAATAAACTTATTTTAGCCTCAATTGCAGTATTTCCTAGATATCTCAAGCAATTTACTGTTATGATTAAGTTTGCTATTTATAATAATCCTGAAAATGACTCCTTTTAATCAGAATTTCTGCAATAAAGAAAAAAAAAGATGAACAATTCCACCAAATTTCCAAATAAATTTAATTAGCAATGTATACATGCATAATGCGTGTTTTCAATCTTTCAATGCCATGCTAAAATTATGGATTGTTTGCTTATTGTAATAATTGGGCCCAAGAAAGTATTTAATATATTTTGCCAGAATCAGCCATCTGCCCTAGCAAGACAGCGAGATATTTTACAAGGCGCGTAAATCCTCTGTATAAACAATTCAATTCCCTCCGTGGGGCCCGCTGTACGTCTTGGTAAGTACTGATAATCTCAAACATCTAAATAAAACATCTTGCTTGCTAGTCCAGGAAGACAGAAGCACAAAGAAGCCAGGTAATTGGTTAATAGCTTGTGCGGAGGAGCACTGGGGAAGAGCTTACTGAAAAAGTGTGAAATCTAAAAACAAATGGAGGTTGGTTATAGCTCCCTTTTGTATCGTACCCTGAAGCATGCCATCTGGACATGGTATACCGAGAAAAATAAACACACCTGACAAGTGTCTTGTTTAAAAAAAATACAATATAGTAAGAGAAAACTCGTTTCAGGCAAATCACCTGTACAATGCTGCATATTTAAAGGATGCAAAGCTTGTAGGGCAGAAGCTTTGCAATGTCTCTGTGTCTCCGCAGGGGAGAGTTCCATATTATTTGTCCTGGTGACCCAACAAGAGACAAATAGAAATCCTGTCACTAGGACGGGTGTTTATTTTTGAAGAATTAGGGACACCACCAAACATGTCTTGTACACGCTCTTATCATCTCTCGTCTGGACTACTGTAACATTATCCTTTCTTGTTTTCCACTAACCTGACTCTCCTCTACATTCTATTATTGATGCTGCAGCCAGACTTATCCATCCTTCCCACCTACCTACCCCATACACAGCCTTCCCACCACTCCTCTTTCGTTGCCTCTCTTTGTAGTTCTCTCCTTTGGCTTCCATTTCACCTTAGAATCATATTCAAGCTCCTGTGCTTTGCCTTCAAATCCCTCCACAGTTCTTGTCCCACTTTGTCCCACCTTTCTGACCTGAAATACTCCCCTAACCGCTCTCTTTGCTCCTCCAATGACCAACTACTGACTTTCTCACTCATAACCTTCTCACACGCACGGCTCCAAGACTTCTCTAGAGCTGCCTCGACTCCCTGGGATGGTCCTACTTATCCTATTTGGCTTGCTCCTTCCTGCTCATTTAAAAGAGCACACTACTCACTACTACTCATTTACTACTTCGCACCACCATTTCATATCTTCCCTCCCATTGTGTGATTGTGTTTCCCCAGCTCTTAGATTGTAAGCTTTTCTGGACAGGGTCCTCTTCTCCTCCTGTGTCACTGTCTGTATCTGTCTGTCATTTGCAACCTTATTTAATGTACAATGCTGCATAATATGTTGGCACTTTATAAATCCTGTTTATTATTGTTATTATTATTATTATTATTATTATTATTATTATTAATAATAATAATAATAATAATATTAATAAAAATAAATAATTAGCATAACTTCTTGTTCTGGTAATCAATTTTGAATTTTACTTTACTTTATGAATGGGCTCACTAATCACCAGAAGAAAAAGAAAGAGGAGAATCTTTCCTATTAGAGCACAGATGGAGAACAAAATCCAACAACCACTTCTTTCCACGCCCATGAGGAACACCAAAGGACATTATTATCCTTATGGTCTCTTCCGACAATACTCTTAAAGAAGCTGCTGTTGCCACAATTGCCTCCATTGGTCCTCCTTGATATCTGTTACGGGATCACCAGGTTGTCCTGAGATAGTCTGTATTCTCCAGTCTTGGAAAGCTTAAGGAAATCAGGCCCAGTAAAGGAGATAGTCAGAGTATGCAGAATTTGTACACGAGATGGTCAGAGACTACACAAATACTACAGGAGAGTGTCAGATATATGATCAGGGGCTGGAGATATTGTACAAGAAATGGACAGAGACTGAGAATACTATAATGGAGATGGTCAGAGTGTGCAGATTTTGTACAACAGATGGTCAGAGACTGAAGATGTGCTACAGGAGACAGTCATAGACTGCAGATGTTGTGCAGAAGATGGTCAGAGACTGAGGATACAATAATGAAGATGGTCAGAGTGTGCAGACTTTGTACAGCAGATGGTCAGAGACTGAAGATGTGCTACAGGAGACAGTCATAGACTGCAGATGTTGTGCAGAAGATGGTCAGAGTCTACAGATATTGTCTAGGAGATAATCAGAGGCTGGAGATATTGTAAAGGAGATGGTCAGAGACTGCAGACACGCTACAAGAGAGATGATTAGAAACCAAGATAACAGACATGTGCCTCATGCCCCAATATTATACTGGAGACTGGAGATACATGATACAACTAAGAAATCACTGCTATTACAGCCTCTTTACAAATTATTTCTTCCTCATTTTCCCCCAAAAATTTTTTGTGCCAAGTAAAATCCATAATAAGGGATCCAAGGAAAAAATATTAAAAAAAGTAAAGAATGCTTTAGAAATGTCTAAGTAGAAGCTGATCTGAAGAATGTTTTTCCTTCACTGAAATATTTAAACTCTGCAGGGGGCAGATGGTCACACATTAAGGGTCAGTAGGGCCATTTGCAGACACTACTCTGCAAGTTTGTTTGGACTTGGATACTGATGGTCAATGGTGTGCAAATGATAATGGCTCTTAGGAGCTCATTTATAAAGCAGTGGTATGGCTGCTTCATATTGCTACTTATAAAAATATAGCAAACAAAAAATTAAACAATACAAAAATGCAAGCTTATAAAATGCAGCATTGTGCTTTACAAATATATTTTGCATTTTGCCAGCTTCAAGAATCCGAAAAAGGAATATACCAATAGAACTGAATTAAAGTTTTGGGCAAACAAAAAAAAAATTCAAGTCCTACAATTACAATCTAAATTGGACAGAAAGAGCTCCTTCTTTGGAGAAGAGCACGGTCTGTCAACGTCACATGACCTGCTCTACTCCAATCATTGGAAAACTAAGTACTACAGTGTTTTTTTTAATTTTTTATGACCTAGGCAATTGATCATGTGATATCAATAGGATTGTCCATTAGGATGTGCTGGCCAATGAATATTGTATATATATTTAAACCTTTTTTAATCTTTTATTGTGTGGTCCTTGCATACAGCATTTTTATATTTTCTTGTAATAGTAAATCCTTTGAGATCCCTTTGGGCTCTATCTGCCTAAATATATTTCAAATTGATAGCAGCTTCTTTTTTCTTTTCTTTCCTTGTCAACCAGTAAAATATTTTGTCTTTCTATGCGCATTAGGCTCTTCCTGTTAAGAGGAAATCTAAAATGTTGGTGCATAGTACGTAGGTTGGCGTTCACAGAAAAGTGAACATTTTTCCTACATACACAGCTTAAAATCTTAATATTCAAATGTATCATTTTTACAGAAAAGAAAAAGAAAAGCAAGATGCCAGCAATAGGCTAAGTTAGTGTTTGTCAACAAGGGTCCCATGGAGTCCTGGGGTTTATTCAGAGGTTTCTAGGAGATTCTTGAGCAATGGGCAGTTTGTACCTTCTAAGTCGGATATCACTGACACCAATGATCTTTTTGGCTATCTGTAAGGGTGACATTCTTCCCAATGGCCGACCACTTAAGAAGCTTTCTTCCTAATGGCCACCATGCTAATGGATAAAGCAATTATATCAGGGGTTCCCTAAAAGTTAGTTTAAAAGTTTTCTTGATGTTAAAAAAGTTGAGAAATTCTGGTCGAAGACCTCACTGAATTTTCAGTACATAAATATGCCAAAGTCTGTCATTCTGCCACTGTGTCCTTCTAGTCTATTCATGGCATAGTGAGTTTCAGGTTCAAATCTTGTCCAGGGCATTATCTGCATTGGAGTTGTATGTCTGTAGATTTCTTACCACATCCCAAAACCATACTGGTAGGTTCATTGGCTTTTCCTTCCAAATTGTCTGTAGAATATGGTGGACATATCGGATTCTGAGTTCTCTGAAGGACATTAAGTGACATGACTGTGTGATCTGTAAAGATCTGTGGAAGATGTCAGCAATGTGTAAATACATAAATCATAAATATAAATGTGTAAATTTCTGAGATAAATACCATCTATCTTTATAGTGTCCCTTTCAAGAACAGCTTCCTTTATGGTCCAGCAGTGAGTTTATATGAGATCATTGAGTCAATGTGGGCATAGTATATTAGCAGGGATCTGTATAGTATGGAGACGAGGAAACGTTGCTTACATCCAATGTGGTCCAATAGAATAAGGAGACTTACGGGGAACTGTACTTTAGAACAGTTGTCCTGTAACCCAACACTTAAACCCTGAGCGCAGCATACCTGGAGAAACTTGCATTTCTCACCATCTGGCAATTTTTTTACTATGTAAATGGTAATTTTTCCCAATCAGTAACCAGAAATAGCTACCATTTTGCCATGACTTTATCCTAATTAATCATCCCCATTATTCACTTTGAGATTATTACCAAGAAGAGTTTTGGTGATGTTACTAGTAAACTGCTATTGTTCTCTTTTCTGGAGAGCAAGCTATTCATGAAGACCTACCGTACCAGGATCTCAATGCTTTCACCTCTGTGCTGTTTTTGGAATATTACACAATTAGTCATTCATTTACCAGTCATCGATGAAGCAGGTTGGACTTGGAAAATGGTTGCCACCATAATAATGTGTTTTTGGACTTGGTAAAGTCCTACTCTTCTACCAACATTGCCGACCTTGACATAGATACGGTGATAAATCAAAGTGTGGTAAGTTGTTAATAGGGAAAAGATCAGCAGCAGGAAGCCTTCAGGCAACACTGTTCATTGGAAAGTTGCTTTATGCCATTTTTTTACACCGTTTCTGTAAAAATGTAAATTAACATCAGACTTCCATAATATCATGTTTTTGTACTGTTTAATTTTTAAATAATTAATATTACTACTCAGTTCATTATGTGCCAAGTTCCAAACCTGGCAGTTTACTAATCTCTAGTAATGACCAAACAGATCCAAAAATACCAGTGGGGAAATTTCACATGTGGAGTCCCAGAGACACATGGTGGTATGCCTTGAAATTGAAATACTAAAACTGAAAATAAAAACATCAATGACTTTATCTTTAAATAGCAATTAAATTAATCAAGTTGAATCAGAAAACTGCTAAAGCAAAGCAGCCAGCCAATTTACCTGCTCTGTTCATTTCACTCAACTTTCACTGAGTGAAATTTCAGATCTTAGATCTACTGAAATCAGATTTCACATAGCTCCTCACATTTAAAGCAGGAGGATGCTTTCTGAAACTTGCACTGTTGTATGAGGTACCTCTACTTCATGAGTCATCAGTTGGATTCAGACTTCCAAGGCAGGGTTGGTGAGGGTGGAAGACATTTTAGTACTGACACATTGGGCCTGTAATTGGTATTTGTCAGCGAATGTTTTTTAATTCTAAACCAGATCCAAATTTTTTGGATCACCCAGGTTCACTGGTTTTGGAATTCTAAACCAGTGGTGGCCAACTGAGAAAATTTTGGTGGCCCGCAGCTTTGGCCGGTGCGGGGTCAGGGGAAAGGACCCAGCTGGGGGGGGGGGGCACATCATCCAGAGCCGCCGACCATGTCCCCCGTATGGATTGCAGTCTCAAGCCGGTGGACGGGTTGTGTGTCTGGACACAACCCGCTCACTCTTCCATCGCAAGCTCAGACCTGCAATGGGAAAGTGGGCAGGTTCTGGCATCATGACATCACTATGGGGAAAGTATCTTCCTCTTTGAATGACTCCCCCCGCATGCGCAGTCCAGAGTGAAATTAGTGATCCGTGAGCTCCAAAAGGTTGGGGACCACTGTTCTAAACCAATGTCTGGTGAAAAGCTAAACTTCTCAGCATGGTTCTTTCACGGTTTGTTGATTGGATTTAATTAGACTGTACAATTGAAGTGGCTCTGGTGCTGGGATAAAAGCATAATCAGCAAATAAAACGGGTCCCTTTAGCCATTTATCTAAATATCACTCTCTTGAAGGTCTATAACCTCTTCAAATTTGGCACTTCCAGGTCCATTGTCCAAATCCAGATTCCTCCTCCCCTTGTTGTGCTTTTTGTTTTTTCCTGTTAGCCCCTACTCTGATACGGGACACAATAGTGTTGTAGGGATCAGGAGAAGTAGGCCCTTCCCGTTAGCCCCTACTCCGATACGGGACACAATAGTGTTGTAGGGATCAGGAGAAGTAGGCACAGTGCATGCTAGAAGTATGAAGCCAAACAATCTTCCCAGAAGTGTTGATTATGAAGATTTCTCTGTTGGCCATTGGTCATGAATTGGGCGTAGCCAGGCGTGGCAAAGCCGGGGAGCATTAAACCTCTCCTTTTTTCAGGTCCTATGTTTTAATTTTTTTGTAACTCAGCAACAGGGAATAATTAATGTGTTAAACCAGCAGACCCATAAAAGTTAATTTTTTTTGTTGTCATTATTGTACAGAATTCTCACTTGAGCAGTTATATACAAGGAAAAAAAATGTCTAATGATTCTCTGTGCAGTCCTACTTAATTATTTACCCGGTTTTTCTGACAAGAGAGAATGAGATCCCTGCATTGTTTGTACGAGATGAGACGTAAAGTTCATTACAAATAAGATCTGCCAGATGTGCTTTTATACCAGGGAAATCAGATCTCGGTGAGGTGGGGGTGTTGAATAATGCATCCTATGAATTAACCATTAGATACAGTAGACATTTTCTGCTAATAAGATGTTTGTTTACCTTCTTCCTGAAATCTGGTTTGAATATATTTCATGTTTTGATTTTTGTTTTTAAAAATCAGCAATTTTTTTTTTGTTTTATTTTAAGATGAAGTGAAAAGATAGATCAGTGTATGTTATGTAAAACATTAATGGGAATGAAAAAAATCCATGTTGTTATAATACATCCATACATTCTGCTGTTCTGGAGAGATGTGTATTCTGATGGATGAGGCTGTGATATCATATGCTCTATGGTAAACATATCAAATTCAACTGTTATTATATCTACATACTTACATCATATTATAAAAGAAGCGCTTCAAATATTTTTAGAATATCAGAATATTTAGGAAAGTCTGAATTTGTTTTAAAACCTTTAAGACCTAAAAAGATTTTTATCACTATTGCAGAAAATTACTCTTTCTGTCTACGTGCACCTACTAAAAAAACCTTAATATGATTTTATTAGGTTAAACTATAGATGAGATTTTCCTCATTGGGCCTGATTTATTAACGCTTTTCAAGGCTGGAGAAAGTAAACTATCATAGGAGTGATCCAGCAAACCTGAAATTAATTTTTTAAAATCATTTTCTAATACTGTATATGGCGAATGTTTTTAATCCTGAACTAGATCCATTTCTGGTTTGCTGGATCACCCAGATGTATCTAATATAGTCTATCCTCTTCAGTCTTGAAGAGCTTTGATAAATCAGGCCCATTGGGTTCATATTCACCTCAATTGTTGCTGAGATTTTCCTAGTGATTCCATGATACTTTATTAGGAATTTTTTTAACAATGTATTTGTGGTAGGTGAATTGGCCTGGACATACTATGCATGTTTCAACAAGGCTACTGCCGCTTCCTTGGGAAATCCCATCTGAACACCCACTTGGCAGCTATGCCCAGTTGAAGGAAGGCCAGTTTATCTAAAGTTGTGAATGAAGTTCAGGATTTTTGGTGGTACATTCTCCCCACAGAGCTGACAATATAGTTTATCCCTCTCTGTCCATGCCGGGGTGGCACACATGGGATATAGAGAGGTGGCCATCTCCTGTAAGTGAAACTCAGTAGTTCTTCATGATCTTCATGATCTTATCACCAAGGACCCAACAAGGCTTGGTGAACCGCTTAAGGCTGCATGGAACCACAGGGCAAACCTTGATATCTGAAATCACTAAATTATGGGTCTTAATACAGGGAGAACCTACTACAGCAGATATAGATGCCCTGATTACTGAGTTGGAGTCCACTCGTCACGATACAATATGTGATGTGAAACAAGACACACCTAATGTTGTGGGGAAAGCCGAGTGATTTTCACAGTTGGAAGGATACGGAGAATCTCATTATAAACAGCTGGAGTCTCTTTATCTCTCAATAGATGCTTTTGAAAATAGATCATGTAAGAATAACATATGGTTGTAGGATTGTAGAGCAGATTCAATGTATGGTCATAAACATTTTAAACCAGCTCCAGGAAGATTAGATTGTGAGCCCCTTTTTGGGACAGCTTGTGACATGACTATGGACTTTGTAAAGTGCTGCATAATATGTTGGCGCTATATAAATACTGTAAAATAATAATAATGTTCTGGCCTCCAGGCTTGGACTGCAAAGAATACATTGCAATCTGGAACTATACTCCTCAAATTCTGAGAGGCATCAAGATGTTCTTTATAAAGTTCATATTAAAAAAGAGGCCATCATGAGGGCAGCCTGATAAACGTAGCCATAATTTCCACAAGACTCCAGATAAAATGCCACCTGAAGCCATGATTGGATAAATAAAGAGTGCCTAAGTCTTTCCCGCATTACACCTACATGCATTTTTTTGGGAAAATAAATATTGGAAGGAAGGGGTAGGCAATTTAAAGGGTTGTTCATGTGAATGCCCCCTGCCCTCTGGCCCTGAGCTGGATTATTTAGTTTATTAATGGACTTATGAACTCTCTCTTTTTCCAGACTCAGTTATGGCACATGGCTTTATGAGTCCCTTGGGGCCTTTTACACACCACCAGGGCTTTTGTTTTATCCCTCTCTTGCTCTATTTGAGCTCTCAACCGGCCTTGGGGAGATGGAGAGGCCTATTTTGTATTCTTTATTATATTAACAGAACTCAGAGGCTCTGATGAACCACTATTATTATAAAATATGCTATATCTGTGTTCATTCTTCTAGTTGGTATGTTTTATCAGGTTTTTTGTAATGTTCGAGGATCAGACACTTGTAGTTATCTCTTGCAATTTGTTTCTCCCATTTTTGTATTTTATGTCTTACTCTATGTCTAGCTCTTTTAATTTTCTAATTTGTTAAATTATAACTATACTATAGACATATCTACTATAATATTGCTTCGTTACTGTTCTTACAGTATTCTACACATGATATTGTATTATTCATACTAACAGCTGATTGTGGCCTTTGGCCCACTTCTCTGCTAAGGGAGTTGTGAGCAGATGCATCAGTCTTGAAATCCAAATTATCTCTGATGGTTTACAGCTTTGCATATACTATTTGTACTGCACAGGAGCCATTTGGGACTTTTCACCAATTTATACTGAACGTGGGATAGATGGGTACTGCAATCCCTTCCACCATTCTACGTTGAATGCGTTGATTTGGAGTATAATGTTATTTTTATGTTCAAAATAGAAATTATGGAAAGACATTTTATGAAGCCATAGTGTTGACCATTGAAGAGTCCCAGTTTTTGCACTTTTTCTTGTTAGCTGCCAATCAACATACAAAGAATTGGTGTTCTTTTCTTAGCCATTAGTTTACTGGGAGTCCAAAACTGGTCTTGCACAAGGGCTCTTTGATTCATCACTGACTTTATAAATTATATACTTATACTCAACCAGTGAAATTTTTAATTTAGGCAGCTGGTAGCCACAAAGTCAATTTGCAACCGTAAAACTCCTCCCTGGTTGGATTAGACAAAACAGAACACACAGGCTTATCTTCATAACATATTGAAATGAGTAGCAGAATATAGCTTAACTATAGGCAGATATAAAATATGCAAATGTAGCACTGAGATTAAAAAAATCATAAACATAATTTTCTATATACTAATTTAATGTATCTGAATATGATCTGATATCATAATTGTGCATTTGCCATACAGCACATTTTTGTCTATCTGACTGTGAAAGGGAAAAACGAAAATGGAGCCACTGAGCTGCAATGCTTAAGTGCAAGAAGTGTGCTAGAGAAGAGATGAGTTCATCACCGTGCTCTTTTTTTTTTCCACTGTTCATTCACAGGCTACCGCCATTGGCTCAGTGCATATCGTCTTACATGATGTGTTGTGCCAGATTGTGGCCATCTAGTTGTGGATGTACTGTGGATTGAAACTGATTATTATTTTTAATGAGCTATTTTATTTTTATTGTGTTAGTTTTCGCTGGATATATGCTTTAAATGTGATCATTTTGCATACAAATATTAAACAAGATGGGAAGTGATCCCAATGTGTGTTTGCATATGTGAAAAACACAGCACCGAAACCCCAGCATGCAGCTGTCAATTTTTCATATGCTGTTGGCTAACTCATTATTGCTGTCGTTACGTAGAAGGCTACAGCTGATGTAAATGCTCAGTTGACAGAAAAGACCAATATCTGAGGAAGGGGATGTCTCCATCTGTGAAACATATCTAATAGAAATAGACAAATCTCTTAAAATCTGACGAGCTGGCAATTCCCCCAAACCCTTCCAGCAGTCTGATTTATTGTCTTTGCATCAAGCTATCCAACATGTTTCTTTTTCATTTATTTTCACAATTTGGACTTTTCTTGGAACATTTGAAATAAACAAATGTAAAGTTGTACCAAATAAAGAATGGAGTGAAAATGAGTGAAATGAAAATTAGGTGAACTGATTATTTACCAGAAAAGTTGTATTATTTGTGTGTAATTCTATAAGATCCCCCATTTGGATCCCATAGACATGAACTAGAGGACGGAGCACAAAAACACAATGATGAGCTTTAAAGCCAAAATATTGAGCTGTAAAGCCACGTATATTCATTACACATGGAAGGAAGTTTTTCAAAAATTACTAAAAACTGATAAGATTTAGGAACGAGCAAGCTAATTTTTTTTAATTCGGTCTCGCGGCGAATTGGGCCGTTCTCACTTACCTAACATGTAGGCGAGAACGGCCTTTGTAAATTTGGCCACTGAGACCAAATTTTTGGGACCTGCAAGACCAATCGGGAGCGAAGCTCCCCCCTTCTGATTCTCCCCCCTTCTGATTTCTCTATCCAGGAACACAGTGTGAGTCTCGCTGGCTGCTCATGAATGAATACAGCGTGGGAAAAATCCTCCGATTCTTCCCACAGCCGCGTTCTTTCATAAACACAAGCTGCATGACTCACTCTGAGAGGAGGAGTATCGCGGCTGCATTTATGAATGGAGCCAGGAGAATCTTCCTCTTAGTGAGAGATCTCCGGGCACTACAGGTTAGAATGAGGACTTGCCTTAATTCTGACCTGTAGTGCCCGGGGATCGCTCACTGACAGGAGGATTCCCACGGCTGTATTTATGAATGCAGCTGTGATAATCCTCCAATAGTGATTTCGGATGACCCATTAGAACTTCAAGGAAATGTTTGCGAGAATGCCAGAAGCATTCTCATCCCCAATAAGATTGTTTACTTAATTCATTATATATTTTTTTTATAATTTACCTCAAAATATATGAAGCAGTCAATAAAATAGCAGCTTTTTTGCACATGTGCTTGCACCCAGATGCTATTGGATAGAAACCAGAGGACACAAGTTCCTTACACAAGTGGTCCCCAACCTTTTGAAGCTTGCGGACAACTAAATGCACAGACTCTGGACCGCGCATGCACTCAAAGGGGAAGAAACTTCCCCCAAAGTGAGGTCATGATGTCAGAACACATCCATTTTTCCAGAGACACAACCTGCCTACTGCCCTGAGCCTGCGATACGTACCGGAAATGTTGTCTGTGCCTCTTGCCGGTGAGCCCCCTTTTACTCAAAAATTTGTTATATTGTATTCAATTAAAAAAATGTATTAATCATGAATACAAACTGATCACACATTTTTTCTGACTTGATGGCCCTAACTCATTTTAAATTCTCCAAGGCAGGAGAGAATACACTTTCATCAGTAAAGCTGGGTAATCCAGCAAACCTGGAATGGATCTGATCCAGGATTGAAAACATTTGCCAACAAATAGCTAATGACTTTTAGGAAATCCATTCCAGGTTTGCTGGATTACCCAGCTTCACTGATGAAAGTGTATCCTCTCCAGCCTTGGGGAACTTTAATAAATCAGGGCCTATGTGTGCATTTTGATCAAAAGTTGGATAAATCTTGTGAGAACATTTCTAAATACAGTTTGTTTCTATCTCTTTCTTACCTTCATTGTAAAATAAAAGAAAAAAAACTCTCTCTATTCATCATTTAGTCGTTCACTTTTTCCCCTCTACCTCCCTTCTTTCTTTCTGTGAAAGAAACATATAAATAAGGAAGAAAAGGTCACTCCTAAGCATATATCCCAAGGCATTCAATTCCTAAATGTCTGAAACATAACCAGTCGATGTCCAGAATATCATTTGACATGACAAACTGCTAGAGAACCTATGTTTCAGCTGTGCCCGAGAAGCTATTAATAATAGTACAATAAGTATCAGGTCACATCACATTTCTCGTTTTTAACTGTTCTTAACATATATTTTTGGAGCAAGGCTGAATTACACTTTCATCGATTTCTTCCTTTAAAAGTGATCTGATCAATTTTTATGACATTGAGCGTGGAAAAAAAGTTATGAGCCTCATATTGCGCTTGCATTTCCTCTGTGGATTGTTTCAAAATGTGATCTGACAACTTGTTTTAGTGAATTAGATGTTTTACTAGAAAACGGGAACACTTGAGAGTTGGGTTCGTTCAAAATGTTATTTATGGTTCTGCTTGTCGAGCGTTCTTTCAGGGCAGTTTGTTCTGGCAGCCTAATGATGGTGGGTAATTGTTGGAACGGACCAGAGATGCATTGGGCTGTAGCTGCTCTTTAAAAGTTTTACAGTCTGAGGTAGACTTAAATCTGTTGACCATTGCCAATGTAAAGCTGTTTAAATGTAGACCTCAACAACGATCTTCTGTTGTTAGTTCTTTTTGGTCTGTTAAATTTTCCATTGAAAGTATTGTGTTTCATGTGTGGGGGTACATTTGACTTTCTCTTTGTCCTGTAGTAACATAGTAGTCAGCATTTGGAATCACTTGACACATTGGATGACCCGGTATCCAACTCTTGTAGAAGGATGTCCAATGCTGAAGATCCCTAGACCACTGTAACTCTATAAATATTGATTTGGTGTCACCACTGTCCAGGTCCAGGCATTTATGACAAAACACCTCTTCCCTGTAGGTCCAGTGGACAGTGTCAGCCTGATGCTCATCAAAGCCAAGGTCATGAACCTACCATGGTTTGGTCATCTTTTGGTTTATGTTTTCCTACCAACCCTTTCTAAATACTCAATTGAAAGTATTGTGTTATTTTTTTTTTCATGTATATTATGTAAATTTATGTTTTTTCTTTATGTATCGTGGTCCACTTGCCTTTTTTATGTCTCGTAGTGATGTAGCAGTCAGCAGTGAGAACCACATGATTCATTGGGGGATCAGGCATCCAAATGGTGAAGTAGGATGTCCAATGCTGAAGATCCCTAGACCACTGTACTGTATTTTTAAAATATGTATTGGCACCACTGGCCAGGCCTAAATGTTAGTGCTCATTTCTGTCTTGTTTTATATGTCTAAAAGCAGTACATTGTTTTTCATGAAAATTTATTTTACAGTATAATATAATAGTATAAGTATGATAAATTTTGAAACACAAAATCATGTAAAAATAATGAATTAAATAAATTAAAAATCTTTATATTTAAAAAAAAAGTTTTATTTTTTTTTATTTTTTTTTAAAAAATACATATTATACTCATACTATTATATATACTGTAAAAAAATGTTCTTGAAAACATTGTACTGCTTTTACACATATAAATCAAATGTATTGCATTCAATACAGTTATTTTGTATTTAATGCAATACAAATAAATTTTGAATTTCCCGCCCCGCCGGCAACGTACACACGCACCAACATCACCGGGAACTCCCCGGTGACTCATCGGGTGCAGAAGCCGGCCGGAGGAAGAAAGAAGTGGACAGAAATTGCGGCGATGGAGGACGCGGGACGTCGGCGGATCAGGTAAGGCTCTATTTACTATTACTTCTATAGGATTAACTATGGGGTTACCGCTTTTAGCAACTTTTTTCTACCCCGAGTCACACTCGGGGTTACAGCTAGGGAGGTTGAATTCCAATCCATGAATACCAGGAACCAGGTGAAGATGTTTTCTGAAGGCTGCACTGAGCAAACATGGAAAAGAGGTAGTGGAAAGTATGTATCAACAGTGGCAAATTTCAGGTTCACTGAAAAAAGTCTTCTATATATAAAAAAGCAAATGGAGGACAAAGGACTCGTCAATGGTCTTGTCTGTAGAATCACTTCAGATTAGTTTTTCCCTGTTACTGAAGGTATTGTGAATTACAAGGATGCCATCTTGGTTGTCTTAGTAGTGTTAAAATAGAAAGATCTTAATCACCCATTCATCTTAATTGCACAACTACTGTATATCACTTATCCCCCAATGCTTTGATAATGCTATAAACATATTCTTCTCTGCAGGTGCAGTGGACAGTGTCAGTTGTAATCGTAGCCCTGATAATCGTAGCCAAAGTCATGCACCTACCATGCTTTGGTTATTCTGTATTATGTCAATTCCTACCAAAATTGTATAATAAATCAATTTAAGTATTGTGTTCAATCCTTTCTTGATGTGTTGGGGTCCATGTTAGCTTCTCTTTTTCTGTAGTCATGTAGAGTCAGAACCACATCACTTTTTGTGGAATTAGGTATTAATTGGCCAGGCTCCTATTCCTTTTCTTTTAACAAACAAGAAGAAAAAAAAGTATAAATTACTTTCACCATAATGGCCTAAACTGGTTGGCATATTTAGGTTAATTATAAATTAGACTGATAACATCAATTGAATATAAAGAAAATGAAACTCCAGTCAAACACCTGAATATATAAATGTTTATTTTTTCACCCAAGGTCTTGTAATTTTCCCTAACCAGTCTTATAATTTGCATAAACCTGCATCTCTGTTATGCAGATGACACAGACATTAAGCAATTCTTGAACCTATGTGTACATTTTTACTTCAAAAATCATTATTCTATGTCTAAAAGCCAACTAAGTGATCCAGTAAGGCTAAAACAACCCTCAGCTAAAAAGTGGGCTGGCAAAAACATGTGTATATGTTGGATTGGAAAAATCAGTCCCAAATCTTCACCACCTGCAATTTGTTAGTCAGTAGTGCAGCTCAAATATTTGCTGTGTGCACCAGGCTGTACTAATAGACTTATGGCGAAGCCACATGTCTAAGCCTGGCTCTGAATAAAGATTTGGCTGTTGGTCATGGATAGAGGTACGGATTTTTAAGCCTTGGCTTTTATTGTGAATTGTTTGAACTGTTTATTAGAGATGAGCGAGCAAAATTTGCAATTTCGATCTCGCGGCTAATCGGGCCTTTCTCGCTTATAAAACATGATTCGCCACAAGGTCGTGTTCGTGATTCGCCACAAATTTAGAGTTCATCTGAGTTTGCCTGCAGTCACAGCTGATTGGAGGCACCCGCTGTCAATGAAAAGTACAGCCCAGTGACCGTCGGAACTGAACTCAGATGAACTCCCAATTTGCTCTAACCATTATCCTAAGGCCCAACACTGACTAGCATATGTCCTGCCTGCAACACAGAGGGTCTACTGAATGGGCATACCGTCAGGTTACAATACTATAGAAAAAGGAACTTGGTTCCCAGAAATAAAATAAGCTATTTAAAGGCCAAGCATTTCACACCAGGAAACACTGTGTCAAAAATGAAAAAAGAGAAGATATTAAATGAATCTGATTTTACAGCTACATCTGTTCCTGTTTTTTCACTACTGCATCTGCTTAGCAAACCCTACACAAAGCTGGTACAGTTTGTATGAAAATATAATTAGAAGCAAAAAGATTTGAATGAATATGAATTGCTATTTGTGGCTTTGAGAAACTTTAATATATATAAAAACTTTTTCAGCCACCTTATGAGTCCTGGGGCACATGGGCTATTACTACCAGAAGCATAATTGGTGGTTTACAACAGTAGACACTGTGGGCAGAATTTTGCTTTTGATCAGATGGACCCAGACTAGAAAGAAGGAACTTGAAAATGGCAGGTATGCATTTATTGGGATATATATATATATATATATATATATATATATATATATATATATATATATATATATGCCAGTTGTCACTCTTCTCACCCCTTCTCGCTAAAGCACTGGCTTGTCTCTCCTGTTTGCAGCATGTCTCGACCCCGGTAAGTATTAATTACTCTCTTGTCCACTGATTTGGTACTTCGCTCTGTTCTGCTCACCCTGGTGTGCCCAGGGACTGCAACCTAGTATCACTCTCAACTCTAGAGGCTCTGGAGAAGACAAGGTTTATACCTACACTGTGTGCCTTGGCCCTTTTTAGGGCCCACACTACCACTGTGCAATACACAATGTTCCACCGTGGTTCTGTCTCTACAAGTGTGACACCCATAGATTGCATTTTATACATGTTATCATTTTTATAAACTTTTCTTTTCTTGAGTTTTTTATGACTGTGTTTTACTGAAATAGCCAAAGTCTTCTGCCAATAAAAGGTCAGAGTGAAGCAAAATGACAAATAAAAATGGTGATTGGTTTGTTGACCAGCATGTTAAATTTTCTTCTTTGAAGAACAGACACCAAACCTGGAATTTTCCTATCCCATTGGCTCATCTTACAGGCGTTGCAGAGGTCTAGACAAAGACCGGACACCTTAAGAAGGTAGGGAACCTCATGGCTACTGTCTGGCTGCTTCTTAATGTACAGGGAGTGAGAAGAAGAGATCTTCTACCATTGGCTTCCTCTTCATGGCCCTTCATTTGATGATGTTACCTGTCAGAGCCCTACAAAGGAAGACAGTAGAAGATGATCTTCTTTGCCACCTTGGTATAGAACAGTAAGTAGCTGGTTTATCACACTCACCATTAGGGCTTCTGACATGAAAGTAGGATTTTCATGTAACGGGGGAGGCTCTAATGTGAAGAGATGAACATTGTAAAGAGGCGCTCCTGAAGTGAAGGTGGACTTATG
>NC_092862.1:7765455-7772470 GCF_032062135.1 Pyxicephalus adspersus | reverse complement strand
AGAATACCTGCACATCCCAGCTTCGGGGTTGTTTGGATTTCGTTTTGGGACTGAATGACCTCCTTTTGGGAGGTGCATCATCCTTGCCCAGCCAATCAAGATGGCTAAAGATCAGAAAGCAGAAGTGAAGGACAGAATGGGGACAGGTCAGTATCCACTGGGTTTAGACAACAGAAATGGCAGAGGAAAGTAGAAAACGTGATAATCAGTTTGTCAACTTTTGCCAAGCCTAACTGTATGATAAGTTTCACTTTCTCTGAGAAAGAGAAAGGAAAAGGCGTCTTTTTGTGGCATAATATTCAAAATAGTTTACTCATCATGTTGTATATTCAGAGATTTTTCAACTAAACACCATATAGTGTATATACAAAAAAGCACAAGGAATGAGTTGACCGAGTATGTGAAATAATTGAATATACAGTACTTTCCGATAATTTTGTATCTTTGCCAACGCGTTTCGCACTCTGCCTTCCTCTGGGGATTTTAGAGACCTAATTGTGTAGTACTGAGATGAGAGAGTTTATATTATCACAGATATAGTTGGTAATAGGTTGTACTGGGCTGGGTAGCATTCCTATTTTTTGGGATGCTATATTACAGATTCAAGTGCTTTCATAGCAGGTTCTTAAATGTGTACACTGGATGGTGTACTTCGTGTTTGGAAGAGGTATGGTTATCATGTTTTTCTTCAAGTAATAAATATTATTATTATTGGATTCGCAGAAGGAGAGTAAAAATGTCCAAGCCAGGATTTTAGATTGTTAAATATGTGACTAAGCCTGTGGAGTTGAGCTCTGGTATTAATGGTACTACAAATGTACCGTTGGTGGATAGCGGGAAGGACAGAATGTTAGTAGCTAGCTCAGGGACAGAACAGCTTATCTTAAAAGATAAATTCCATTTTTTTTTTGTGACTGCCACCACCATATACATCCCTTTTCCGCAAAGAGTTGTTTTCAAAGATTCATTTATTTATAAAATAAATATACCTTGTTTTGGGTAAAGTGGACCTTTCACTTAATTTTTTTTTAATTTCATGTATCTTTTCTTGCTGAAAAGCATTTGTTAAATATACTTTCAACACTCAGAGATCCCATGCTGTTTTGAGCTCAATCATCTTTCTTTTGCTCCCTGTTATGTCCAACATCACCATCTTCTTGGTAGAACAGGTGATGTGTCTTCCAACATGGTTTTTCCAATGTAAGCAACCGAAGATTGATTTTCACTCATTGTGCATACGTGTGATCACAAGCTGGTTGATTTACATTTAGGGAAAACTCCCAGAATGCATCTCCCAATCTTGGGCATGAACAGAAGGAGCGGGCCAATGCTTCTTTAGCTATATGACATAAGTATGCCAGGAGGCTGCAGGTTTTCTCTTCAGTCTTTAGCAGTAAAATCAGAAGGGGAGGGCAAATAGGTAGGCAAAAAAATGAAATAATAAAAAAGTTAAATCTAATGTTAAATGTGATGTTTTTAATATGTTTAATGATTGCTTCACATGAAGTCTTTAGCTTGGTCTGTTGGTCTGTTTAGGCATTGCCCAAAATCTTAAAAAGCATGCAGTTTTCTTGTAAATCAAAGCTGAAATATAGACACCAATGACTCATCCATTCACAAACTGAATCATTGACAGATTCGTACATAAACATAAACACAATGGCCAGATTTGTATTTACATAACACAGTCTAGGCAATCTGTCCTTGTGGTGGTCGTGTTCAGTTTGGTTAGGTTTGGCAGTCTTTGTTTGTCTTGATTGATGATGGATTTGCTTTTGTGGACATAATGAGGTTTTCTCGTTTTTTTAAATTAAAAAGGATAAATGTTTTGTTTTCTATTTAAAGCAGAACTTTCATACAAATAACAACACTTATCTTTAATTTAGAATAGCCTTGGGGCCTTCTGCAATCTGATTCTAGATCCCTTGCCATCCTGGATTCTTTCTTCTTTCTGGCGTGGACAGGACAGTGGGCGCTTGATTCTCTTCCGGCGTCTGCCTTCGTCATCTGATCTGCACTTTTTTTATCTTACATGCCCAATCTCAGGGGGCTGAAACCTCCAAGGATATGTGAAGCATGCATCTCAGGAGGTTTTCCATTCAGTCTTTACAAGTCCAAGTTTTGGGAAGGTCCTCCCAAAAACAATTTAAAAAAATAAAAAAATATTTAAAAAAAAACATTTTTTTTTTCGTTATATAAAAGGGGTAGCCACATTTTTATATAATGTTACAAGACATGTGATGACAGGTCTGCATTAAAAAAAAATTATGTCATTAATTAGGTATTTATTTAACTCTTTTTGGGAAAGGGCAAGGGGTATGTACCCCTATACTCTTTTCTGGAGATGGGAAGGCAACTATTTGGCAGCCTCTTTATTAAAGTAGACTTCTAAATTCTCAATAAGCCTCACCTCCAAAATCATATCACAGGTGTGGACAGAAAAAGAACTTGCTTATATGTCTATTTTTCTGAGAGAGGCAAGCACCTGCAAGAATAAAATAGCAAGCTACTAAGGTAGCTTTATGGGAAAGGAAAAGAAAGATAGATAGATAGATTGTAAGCTCTTCTGGGCAGGGTTCTTTCCTCCTCCTCTGTCAATTTCGGTATCTGTCTGTCATTTGCTACCCCTATGTAATGCACAGTGCAGCATAAAATGTTGGCATTTTATAAATATTCTTCATTATTATTAATAATTATAATAATAATAATAATATAGGACTATCACCAGTATTCATAAAAAAACTGTCCTCCCCGATAGTACATCAGGGATGGGCGCAAGACTTCATAAAGGTTTTTGCCTAGTAAAACATATCTTAGAAATTGTTTTTAACTTCATATTTTCAAAGATTTGCCCATCGTTTTAGTAAAATTACAAAACTAACTCTGGTTGTATCATCTACAAAAAGATTCATATAAAAAATCAGGAACAGATAAATCTGCAGAAAGACTTCATCTGTCAATATATGAAATGTACTGACTGGTATGAGACTTCTTTCTGATGAATGTATTTATGTAAAGGTCAATGAGTGTACAGATTGCTATTTGACCTTTCATTGTCAGTAATTCTGTTTAGCTGATAACCAGCTGCTTTTCCAGAAGCAGAATAAAGTCAAACTAAATCTGTAACAAACTAGAGAAATGTATGAAAATATATATTATTTTATAGAGACTCTGTCATTGCTTATTCAAGAATCATTGGGTATTTCCCAAAGGCTAATAAAACAAAAGAGCGTTTGGGCATTTTGCAAAGACAACGTGGGTCATGGCCGATACTTCTTCTCTGCAGGAGAATTATTACAAGAAAATACCTAGGTATATTACAAATTGGAAAGATCTGTTTCTCTTTAACAAATGAGCATCCTATTCTTCACTGTAAAGAGAAGATATTGGGGTATGGTAATAAGGACAAAGCACATTAGTCTGCCTTTGCTTCATATCACCAACTATAATCAGCAGTATTTATACAAATGTTCAGTGTATTTTGTAGATGGTAAACTCGTTGGTGTTAGTGAGCTTTGTGCCAATTTCGGTACACACCTACCTTTTTTTTTGTTTTTTTGCACCCTAAAGCAAAGACAGGTCACCTCTGCATCTGTAAAGCCACCATATTTGCTGACGACTATTCTGGATCTACCATAATTATTTTTGGCCATTGGTTGGCCACTAAACACATCCAGGACTTGCATTGTCCCGGCATCTAGGTCTATTCTTGGGGATTGCCAGGAATAGAGCTATGCCCTGCACTGTATGGGGCACGTGCCCTGCAATTTAAGCAAAAACCAACAAGCCACCAAAAGTAGTTAGCAAAAAATACTTTGAATGGCTTCTGGCAAAACCCTTTACCTCCTGTTGACTTTTTGTATGTTGAGTTTACTTCTGGTTCAGCAAGATTTTATCTCACTTTCTGCACAAATGTCAGAAAGAACAGGAAGTCTGAAGGAATGTCATTGTGGTTTAAGTTTGGTCTATTTTATACAACATTTAAAAGTTTTCTTATGCAATATACCCTTATTTTACCAGTCTCCTTTAACAAATTATAAAGTTGTCTTGTCTTGTAAAGCAGCGGTCTTTACTTCTGTGCTTTATTTCAGGCACCATGGAGATCACTGTACATGGGTTGTTAACGCAATATTATTTTTTAACTTCAAGCCAAATTATACTCTTTGAATTGAATCATCTCTGTCAATGTGAAGAAAATAAACTAACCTGGGTGCCAGTGGGCATAGATAATGAGTAATACCATGGCAACCAAGTGATACCAGTGGGCAATCTGAAGTCTTTTTTCCAACAATAGGTTTAAAATAAAAATAAAAATAAAAAAAAGTCCATATTGCACATCTTAGTGATAATGTGAAACAAGTAAAAATTTCAATAATCAGTTGCAAGCAAAACAGTGTTATGGTAATAATAGTAAGTCACCAATAAAGATAATATTAGTGATAAATGCTGGATAGAATTACAGAAGGACGGGTAGACAAAGCTGATGGTGGTAGATTGTTAAAGGTTAGGGTATTTCCAAACTCAGTTGCTAAAATATCATATCAGTTTTAAACTGTTAATGTAAAATTATGAATACAATGGGAGATAAATCTCTTGGAGAGATTTAACTAACTGGTGGTGGTTATCTATTTACTAGTATTACACTGTTAGCTGCTTGGAGTTCAAGCTTGGGCTTAAGATATTTCTTTAATGCCCCTTTGGGCCTCTTAAAAAAAGAAATAATAATAATAATAATGTAATTGTGTGGGGTTTTGGCACCTACAGCCCCTAGGTGTACCTACAGTTTATGCCAGAAGGCTGGGATTTAGGGCTTTAGAACAACTACGTCATCTGCGCCAAAGTGAGGATTGAGTAATGAAAACATTTCTAAACCATAGCATGCATGATCTTGGAAGGTGGGGGGATTTATGCGTGGGAGGGAAGACCAGGACATCAATTAAAATTCTGCTAGAAGGTCTACTATAGGAATACATTTGTTGAAAAAAAAATGAAATCATTTCTAGAAACCCTGTTGTTTGTTTTTTAATTGGCATTGGAAAATAAAATAGGTAGAGAATGTTTAAGAGACCCGTCAAAGTCATGTGGCCAACCATTCCTACAATCATGTTTCTTCTAATTTGATAACTCCATGTCACATCTCCAACTCTACACTACCTCCTACTTTGGTGTATATGGGGGGGGGGGGGTAACAATGCAGTCTACAGAGGTAAACATTTAAATATAGTGCAAACAACAGCCGGTGAAAGGGTGCAATTGTTTAACAGACAGAAGAAGACGGGTAGATGAGTTTAAAAAGATGGGCTTTGAGGGCCCTTTTAAAGGTGCCGAAAGTGGTAACAAACCAAATAGGACAAGGAAGACCATTCCAGAGAGTCGGGCCAGCTCTAGAAAATACTTGGAGCCATGTATGTGGAGAAGTTACGAGTGACAAAGTCATTAGTTGGTCATTTGGAGGAGCGAAGAGAGCGGCTAAGGTGGAATATTTCTATCAGGTCAGAACAGTGGGACAAGAACTGTGGAGGGATTTGAAGGCAAAACACAGGAGCTTGAAATTGATTCTCAGGAAAAATGGAAGCTATTAAACTAGAAAGAGAGGCAGCAGAGGAGGAGCAGTGGGAAGGCTGTGTATGGGGTAGGTAGGTGGGAAGGATGGATGAGTCTGGCTGTAGCGTTCATAATAGATTGTAGTGGAGGGCGTCGGATTAGTGAAATACCACAGGGGAGGAAGTTACAGTAGTCCAGGCAAGAGATGATAAGAGCATATAAAAGGAGTTTGGTGGTCTCAGGGGACAGGTAGGGGCGGATTTTGGAGATGTTGCGTAGGTGAAAGTGACCGGACCTGGAAATGTTCTGAAAGTGGGGGGTGAATGAGAGGGCAGAGTCAAAGGTGACGCCAAGACAACGTGCCTGAGGGGAGGGCCAAAGACCAGTGCGTGATGTGCAATGTGAGGGGGGGGGTCATATGTCTTCACAACAATCAATGACCTTGACATCTCTTGACCAGGAATTTCCCCTGGGTTTTTCTTTTAACTTATTTTATTTTGCACTGCCTTATAAATGGACCTCTTAGAACAGGTTTCCCTAAAGTGATTTGCAATCCATTTTTAACAAATATGTTCCGTTCTGTTAAGGTCTATAAATTGAACCTTTCACCATATTTGAAATTGATCACCTTGTCTTTTCCCCTTTCTCAATCAATCTTTGGAGGTCCAAAGCTGTAAAACACAGAACGTTCCTAAACTTCGAGTAAATTGTTCTTTGGAGAACCAAAATAAAGTGTCAGATTGCACCAATATTTTGTGCCGTTAGTTTTTCTATTTTTACTGTAGCTCAATTGGACTGTATCCCAGATGATTAGTAAAATCTGTCTAACCCGCCACAAAGTCAAAGGTGCGGAGACGTATAGAAGTAAAATTGCAACATAGTTACTATGGCTACCATGTTTTTTTCCCATGCAATCAGCTTTTGTCAAACAGGCTCTTTTTTTTTCTTTTTGAGTAGGATTGTGTTGCAAATGGTGATTGAAGCTAATAACGTTCACATACATATGCCAGTCGTGGCAGCCAGCATCCTGTGATAATGTAGGCTATATAATAATATTCTATTTTCCTAAGTCTTAGTAATTATTGCAGAAACAGCAGTCACCGGCTAGATGAACAGTCATATTATGAAATGTGTGCTTTTCGTAAAATCTCACATAAATCCCTGGATTATGGTTTCTTCTTGTATTCATCTCATACTTATTAGGACTATAAAGCCTGTATTCGACATTTGGAACTTGACTTTTTGCAAAGAGGGAGTTTAAAGTACATTTTATGTGACTTAAAGCCCATTACCAGGAAATATTAACTGGCCTTTCCCCAACTTGTCCTGAATGTTTTTGATTTTTTCCTTTCTGTTTAAAGCAAAATATGCTCACCTAATTTGAACCTACCACTTTGACAGCATCATTTAATGGTATAGATGACCACTAATCCAGCCATACACATTGCCAGGTCCCAAATTGCTCACTCAT
>NC_092862.1:7763016-7765373 GCF_032062135.1 Pyxicephalus adspersus | reverse complement strand
TGGCGGAATATTGATGATCCAGCAAACCCAGAATGGATTTCCTGAAGTCATTTGCTATTTTTTCGCAAATGTTTCCAATCCTGGACCAGATTCATCCTAGGTTTGCTGGATCACCCAGGTTCATCCAAGATCTCCTCCATTCTTTGATCAAACGGGCCCAATGTGTTTGCATGATATTGACCCCATCTCTTGTAAGCAGAGAAGGCTAGGGAATCTTTAGCATTGTATGACTATGACAGGGTTTTCTTTCTCTTTCTTTTTTTGATACTTTTTAGTTTCAGGGGTGGGAGGTGATTTAGTTTTGACAGGAGATCAGATTCAATATCGAACTTAAGTATTAGCAACATGAATTAAACAAGGAACAAGGAGGAATGCAATGAAAGCCTGAGGGGTCGGGGAAGAGCATAAAAAACACAAAGGGAACATAGAAATATACAGGAATTAGGTCAATGGAGGACAGAAAAATGCCAAGAGTAAAGGGGGAAGACAGAGGGACAAATTTAACCACACGACCCAAAACCATGCCAAATTTGCACCATTCATGTCTGCAATGTGTCTTCAAGGCCACTAAATGCCCCTGTTTGAGTTCAAACGAGAAAATTGGCTCTATGACCCTATTTTTTAACAATTTATTATTCTTGTAGAGATTAATAATAATAATTTCTCCCCAAAAATTTACCTGCAACCCCATTTAACTCCCCATTTCTGTCTTTTTATTACATGTCCATAGATAAGACAGCTCTTTCATTCCAAGATATGTGACAATTATGGGTTATTCATTATCCATATAAAGCGTGTTCCTCTACGCATTTCCATACATTGCTTCTTTAGGAGAAACATCATATATTGATCTATCACAAAATTGATATCATTATCATTATATTACCACATCATCAACCTAATAAGTTCATAATATAGCTCACAATGTTAAAAATCATATCACAATACATAATGTAGCATCCCAACTTGGTCCAAATATTGTGGAAACTGCAATGCATTGTTTAGAAGAACAGTATCTGGGACCTAGGTTAGAGGTACTATATATGTGGCAAATCCAATCATTAAATTCCCATAAAAATTGATCAAAAATCTCCATAATTTGGATCCCAAAGCAGCCCTTTATCTGTATCATCTAAAAAATAATAAGAGTTGGGTTCCAAATAATCAGAAGGAAGGGAAAACAAAAAAATTATGGTTTGGCTCAAATTTGGTCCTAAGCCTCTTTTTCATACTTGCTGTAGAGTGGTATGGTCCATCTTTGGATGCCCACATATGTGCCTCGATGCATAGACACTTACCATTGCCTATGCAATTCAGAAACCTCACGAATTATGTCACCACGAGGAGACCCGAAGGTGCCCAGAATGTGGCACTGGATCACCAGCCATCATTCCTAAATTACGCTTATGATAATTTAGATAAGCAAAATAGATGGCAAAGGTAAATAAAATAGATGACAGTGGGTCAGAATGGAAGAGCAGTGGATAAAGTTTTTATACCTGTTTTATTAAAGCTTACAAAGAGTGTAGAAGATAGACAGTCATGGGAGATCCTGGGTGATGCGTCAAATCTGGAATAGATTTCTTAAAAACCATTTGGTATTGATTGGCAAATGTTTTAAATCCTTGACCAGATCCATACTAGGTTTGCTGGAATCTCTGGGTTCACTTGTTATAGTCTATCTTCTCCAGGTCTTGGAGAGCTTTAACAAATCAGGCCCTTTGTCTCCAAGATGGACTTGACTGTTCTATTATACATATTCAATTTATTATGGGTTAACCTTCCATCAATTTTTCTTCCCTTTCATTTTAAACAATGATCATGCTACTTGAAAAATAAGCAAATTCCCCCCAAAAATCTGGTTACCATTTGTTTCTTGTTCCGTACATTAATTATAAGCCTGGACAGGCAGAAAAAAAAAAGTAAAAAAAAACAAGCCTTTGCCGCAAGGTCATGACTCTCATGTAAGGCAGTAGAAGGATTGAGTGAGTGTAATCAAACACAATTTGGGAACATCTGATCATGAGGATCACTTGACCTCTTCCATTCAGTCAGCCTGGTTTATAAAGGCACGCTTGATCAACCCTAAAAAGATAACCACCCAAGTGGTGGCAATCAAATGTTCAATGAGGATCAAATCTAGCTGTCATTATCTTCTTTTCAAGGAAATCTAAAACTGTTTTTTTACTTTTGTATCTGGTATAAATTATACAAGATAGTTTTGAACCAATTTTTCATCATCTTTTAGTGGTAGCGTTTATATAATAAAAAATGTATTAAATCTCACCTGAACTATTAGTTTAAATCAGCTAAATTCTAAATAAATGAAATCATTTTGTACAGTTCTATTTCACTGT
>NC_092862.1:7748317-7762193 GCF_032062135.1 Pyxicephalus adspersus | reverse complement strand
TTAAATAATAATGAGAAAACTGTATTGATTTATTGATAGTTTCTATCTGCCCGAAGTATAGCATTTCATGTGCTTTTATTTGACTTATCTATCTGTCAAGATGCCACACTAATCACAGACGGGGTGGTGGATCCTTAGTCTCACCAGCCCACTTTGCAGGAACGTGTATGAGCCACAGATTCTCCATCCTCTGGCTTCACCAGGGCACCCTGCAATGGATGATGGATTTTAGGAGGTGGTGCCCAGGTTGCAGCCCCCATACATAAACGGGCTGGTAACTGCTGACTGTTGCATAGTACTGTAATAAAAGGCAAAAGAGTAGTCAGACAAGCCAAGGTCAGGGCAGGCGGCAACCAAGAGTAGTCAGATAGAGCCAAGTTCGCTATACCAAATGGTCCGAATTGGGATCAGGAAATGTAGATAGGAATCTGGAAGCAGAGCCTAGAAGAACTCCTTGTTCAGACAACTGTTGCCAGTTACATCCTCAAATAGTGGAGGTCCCGTTACAATTGGAGATCATGTGACAAGCAGGTAGCAGAACCCCCCACCAGAGGGAGTGCTGGAGCAGGGGCATCTCAGGTGGTGTTCATCCTTCCACCAGCGGATGGAACCAGCCTGAATATTCTAGTCCTCTGGGACAAAGGGGTACCTTTCAGGGAGTCTCATCATTCAGACCGGGAAGTGACCAGTGAATGTGATTCTTGAGCAGAGATGCTGCTGCTGGCTCCAGAATAGTGCAATGTGGATGACACAGATGAGGGCACACATCCCCTGGTCCTACAGAGAACTGTACAGAACTCTGCAATGAATCCCCTCTGCTGGGGAGGGAAAGGTTAGTTGACTAAATCTCCTCCTCCATGAAACAAGATGGGATCTATCTGATTTGCTGTAGCTTCAAAAGTGCAGTGAGCACATTACAGTGAATCCATTAAGTATGTAATTTCAGTACAGAAGAGAAGTTTGTACAACTATGCAACACTAAAGGTAAGCCTAAAGTTCAGCTTTAAGTGTTTGTAAGGATTCAATTCTGATTTTTGCAACTGTAACACAGCCATACCAGTTCTGTAGCTTTTTATGTAGCCATAAGGCCACAAATGGGCTTTTATGTGTGTGAAATAAAAAAATAATTAATATTAAAAATGCTATAGCAGTAAAAGCTTATATAATACAGATGTCAGAAATAAAATACATACATAGTTACACGGTAGTTTAGGTTGAAAAATGACATAAGTTCATCAAGTTCAACCACTAGGGAAATAACATATTCCAGATATAAAACCCTATAAGTCATAGCTGGTCCAGAGGAAGGCAAAAATCCCTGGTACAATTTGCTTCGACAGGGGAAAAAAATTCCTTCCTGATTCCATGAGATCAAGCAGTCACTGTTATTTTTACTTTAAATCCTTAATCCCCAGTTATATTCTGTGCTTCTAGAAAAGTTTCTAGCTTTTTCTTCAAACAATCTATAGAACTTGCTGAAACTACATCCTGAGTGAGCCGTTTCCACATTTTCACAGACCTTACAGTGAAGAATCCCTTCCTTATCCGGAGCTTACATTTCTTTTCCTCCAGAGAAAAAGATGCCCTCTTGTTCTTTGTAGTGATCTCAAAGTGAATAATGGGGAAGAGAGTCCTCTTTTGTGTTATTATTTATATCGTCTGGTTTTCTAACACTTGAAATACTGCGAAAATCCCCAATATACATTAAAGAATACAAAAGCAAAAAGATACAGGATTTTATTGGCAGTGAATATCATAAAAATATCATAATCTTTTATTTCCTTCATTTAAAAGCAACAAATAAAATGTGCATGCCTTTTCCCATATACCAAGTTTCAGGAAGAGTCTAATTGACATTCTAACATACATGGACTAGATACATTGTACACATTACATATGTTGAGATCATCCGACACATTTCGCAGACTATGTCCGCTTCCTCAGGGATGTAATTGGTACAGCTAGTAGATGTCTCAGCACTACAACATGATACAAAAACAATAAGTATAATACTATTATACACATAATTTCATCAATATAATCAAATTATTCTATAAATACCAAAAGTTGTTACAATAACCGGTATGCTTATATCCTTGGTATGAAGGCAGGCAAAAGGTGGGATTAAAATCACAACATACAGAAATTGCAGTGTCCCATATATGTTTTCCACAGTAATTTTCAGTACTTCTCCAATTATTATTGGTAATGCTCACTTCATTGTGGAGTATTAACAAGCAATTATCTTCAAAAACTAGATTCATTCACTGTGTGTAAAACACCCAATAAATACATGAGATGTCACAAATTGTCTGCTTACGTGTATATATATATATATATATATATATACACACACATATGTATCTCCATACAGATATATGTCTCCCCATATATACATCCATGTATTAGATCCATACCCTGTATATTATGATTGATCTGTGTTTGCCAATTTTTATATTATTATTTTCAGTACCTAACAGCTTACGTGCGTTTACCCCTGAGGTAGCTTAAATCGGGTGAAACGAGTCGGGAAACACAGTCACATGTTTGCGATCTTTTGATTTTCTTTGTCAGGATACTGTACTAGAGGGACTTTATTGCTTGCCCACCTATTGTTTATATTTATCAGTTGCTTACTGTCTATTGCCAGTTTGTTGGCCAGTAACGTATGTTACTTTGTTATCCTATCTTGTCAAAATAATAATATTGTTTGATTTGTATTGTATTTTGAGAATTTATCAATATTACAATACTTTCTTGCCAAAAAGCCCTCTGCGCATTCCGTTTCATATATTACAAAACATTGTTGGACTAATCTGCCTTAGTATTGTCTGTAGAGGAAAAAATGTCCCTGCACCAATGACCTTTTGGAATATTCCACCACTGACGGTAAGGAGAAAGAAGAATATACTTCATCCTTGTTTTCAATGGTATAAACAATGGTCCAGAAGAGGTATTAGTGAGTAGAATCCACAAGCACTTCTGTGTACTCTGGCAGAAGATCCCGATGATTCAAGTCACACAACATCAGACATGAGATTCCTGGCTTAGAGCTCCCACAACATGGAAGGTGATCCTTGGCTTAGATGCCATACTGGGTACTGGAATTCACATCCCAGAATCTGGCACTGGGACATGGAACAGAGCTGCAGTACTTATTTTAAATTATTGAATTGCACTGCATTCACTTTTTAATGCAGCTTTAAGGTGAATTTGTTAACATTTTCAGTAGCTGAATAAATAGAAAAAAAAATAAAAAATAAATTAAAATAATAATATAAATATCCTTATATCTTTAGCAAATGAAAAATTATCTCCTAAATGCTTGTTTTATTTTTTTTTTTGAACCGTGACCCGGCTCGTCTTGTTTGCTTTAATGTGATGAAACACAAAAACCTTTGCTAACTCAAAGCACGTTCTCTTCCGTAGGACTAAAAAAAATACAAGGTTCATTTGACAAGTCAACTAAGCAGAGGTAATATGAAAGCAATGTGGAAGTGTTCATTCAGTCCTTGGAATCCTTTGGCTGGACAGACATAGCCAGAGATTCTGTTTGAAATAATATTCCTTAAGAAGCTTCCCGCTTCTGCCGAGCTCTGATGTGTTTGATCAAATCATAGTAAAAAGTTATGTTTGTACTCAGGTGTAGAGAGCTTTCACTGATGTGATAAAGTCAACTCAATGTGGAAAGGGAATAAAAAGAGTGACATTAAAGAGGCAGATCGTGACTCTGAGCCTGATGTTTGCTTTAGGAATGTATAAGTCAGGCAATGCGATGTCTTTTAAGTGACAGACTTTCCAGACTTACTGTAGATGTGGCATCATGTGGCTCTTCTGAGGAGACATGTGCTTCCGTATTATGTTAAAGGATCAATTTTTTATGGGAAAATACAATTTTATATTTTCATGTGAATAAAAAAGAATGTTAAGGAACAAACATGACCAATTCAGATCCTCTATCACCTTTTCTGATCTGCCAAATCCATCCATGTAGCCTATTTCACATGAATGGTTGTTGGGGGAACATTTGACTTTGAAGAGAACCATGAAAGGGTCTTTTGAGCTCCTTGACATGTGTTGTCCCATGATCTATTCTATCAAGCTGGTTTCCAAACGCTGCATAATAAAGATCATTGGTGTCAGTGGTAGGGATGAGCGAGCGAGATTCATGAGTTCGATCTCGCGGGGAATCGGCCTTTCTCGCTTACCGAACATTTAAGCAAGAACGGCCTTGTGAATCGCCATGAGATCATGTTCTCAACATGAACAAGCGAGGGAAAAAGCAGGGGGCAGTAACGACGACTATTCCCGGTGGAAATCACTGCTGGGAGCAAATCATTTGCTCCCACGATGCACAGCAAGGCCAAGCAGCCCAATCAGGAGAGATCTGAACACAGGCATATATAGAGGGAAGGAGGGAAGGGTTAGTCACTCCATCTTCTGTTCTGGTTCAAGGATAGAAGCAGGGACAGACGTTGATTGTGACAAGGACAGGTTAGGAGCCTTCTGTACATCTGTATATATACAGATATTGCAGTTTTTGATTCTACCTGTTTCCATTAACCAAAGAAGCCAGTTTGGTACAGAAAAATTTTCGTCCTACTATAAAAAATACAGATTTTTCAGCGTTTGATACCTCTTGCTATTTAAAAAAGAAGACTGGTAAACAAAAAAATTCTGACCTACAAAAAAAAAAAATACAGATATTTTAGTGTTTGATGCCTGTTACTATTACCAAAGAAGACTGTTGGGTACAGTGAAATTTCTGGCCTACTTTAAAATAAATACAGTTTTTTTTTAGATTAGCAATTTATTTGGAAATGGACAAATGTACAGTATTGTACAAAATGCCCAATATTTGAATCAGTTTTATTAAACAAACCCAAGTAGCTATAATTTTTACAATGATGCATTGTAACAGACTATGCTGAAACACAAAAATAGAGGCACATTGAGTTGTTCTGTGCTTAATTTTCCCCACATATAAATGTACTAATGAAAAAAAAACAACAAATAAACTCTATCCAAGACTTTCTGAAGTATTTAAGCAGACATACAACTGTATCATCATTACAGTAGTTGTCGTCCATTCAAATGTTAATTATTTGTTATGAATCCTACCAGTAAGCTGATACATGAGAGAACCAAATATTATATTGTTCTGTGGTTCTCTGTGGTGCTAAAGCATCTCCCAGCACCAATCTTAGTTTAGAAATGACCCATTTAGAGATAATGGCTTTGTTTTCTCCTATCTCACAAGGAATCCATGGCTGGTAACATCATATTCTTTTAAAGCCTTTTCTCTTCACTTTTCCTGTAGGACACAAAACTGCTGAAGTTCTTTGGGAAGCTCAGAGCATAAATGTGAGGAGCATTAAGATAGCTGTCAACTAACAATGTAAAGTCAGCGAGAGTGCCATCCAACATAGCTTGAAGCAAATCTAGGAGGTGTGATACTTCCAGAACCAACACTTTCAGCAAAGTAGCAGACAATGGATGGTCAGGACTTATATTAGGATTTTGCTCCATCAATGCTTGTTTGATATTCAAGAAATGTACTTGTGCAGACGGCATATTTAGATACTGAGTCAAACATTCCTTCACAGTTCGATAAGGAAGAAAACCACCAGTCTCCATGGAAAACAAGTTCACATCACCCACTTGTGTATCAAAAACATTATTCAAAAACACACCACATTGGTGGGACAAAAACTCTCCTAGCCAACAACAGTTGTGGGTGATGTGGGTGACCTTTGGGATGCCTTTGTCTTCAAGCACCACTTGGAGACCATTTTTAAAGACCCCCGGTCCCATGGTGAGGATGTCAAAGAGGTAAATATGATTTCTTGTGCTCACCTGCAGCCAACACAGTTTTCCAAAGTGACATATGTTCAGGCCAGAAGCTCCCAAGCTCAAGACCTTTTGGTAATGGAATCTTTCTTCTATTGTCTCTCTTTCAACCTCTTGGCCTCTTGAGTTTTCTACTGGTTCCACATTTAGAACATTTTGCCCAAAAAACAGCCTTGCTCCTTGCACAGCTTCACCAGTCTTTAAATCCTTCACTTTAATCAGGAAAACTGTGTGATCTGCATGAACACCAAGTAAAACTCCTTGAAATCTTCCATTAATGGTTGTAATTTTGATAGTCTTCCCAATGATACAGCTCAGAAAATGTTCCCCAGAAGTGGACTCTGGATAGAAATGGTAATGAAATGAATGCAAATAAACGTCAGCCTTCTGCAGCTTCTGCTGTGTGAGTTAAGTTGGATTTGAAACATCGAGGAGCCCCAATACAGATATTTTAGTGTTTGATACCTGTTCCTATTTACCAAAGAAGACTGTTTGGTACAGTTACATTTCTGACGATGGACAACACCCAGCTCTAGATGCCAGTTACCAATGCTGTCCCTGCTTCTTCTCAGGGCCCACCGCCTCCTTCTCCTTCTGCTGTTGCTGTCGCCTATCAGTACTCAATTCACTAAAATTTTATTACATACTTCTGGATGGCATTGATGATGCTCTACACCCAGCTCTCCATGACACTTACCAATGCAGTCTCCTTGGCAATAGCTGACCACACACTGCTACTGCTCTTGCTGACCCACGCTCCATCTCTGGTCCTCCATCCTTTTGCCTAATGTCACCGCACTACTTGTCCACAACTTTAAGGGTGGTATTCCTAACACGTCATCCAGGTCATGATGCCAGCTAGCAATGCGGTCTCCTGCTGTTTTGACGACAGAGACTGCTGCTAGTGGGTTGAGTTCACATGTAGCGCCAACCTTTCACAAGTTTTTTGCTGCTTTCTGTACACTGTCCATCACACAAAAATCCTCTTTGCCTGCTGTCACTTTGCCTGCCATTTTCTGGAAAACCACAAGGTCTTTTGGAACTTTTGTATTTTTTCCTTGTTGCCACTGTTTTTCTACACATACCTAGCAAATTTGGTGGTTCTAACATGTAAATTTAATGTACAGCGCTGCGTAATATGTATCCTGTTTATTAATAATATTAATGATAATAATAATAATATTAATATAGGGGCTTTGCAATTAATGTTAAAAGTCGACCCATTGACTTTAATGGAATTCGTAAAATGGGTTCGCCGAATTTTTGCGGACCCATCAGAAGTTCGAAGAAATTTTCACGAGACTGTCAGAGGCCTTCTCGCTCATCCCTAGTCAGTGGTAACTGACCTGGGGGGCACAGATTTCTCAATGCTAAAGGTACCCCTGGGGTCCCATGCACATTCTGGAAAGCAGGTCTCCAAACACTCTATACTACTGACACTTTAATGGCAGTTGGCTCTCCAACAACTCAGGGGTGAAGTGGTGACTTAAACCAAATGGGTTTTTCCCTTTATTAAAAGAAAGTTTATCCAAGACTTTCTCAATCTTTTAAACTTTAGGGAACCCATGAAGTCTTATAGAATCCCTAACAATATTACCAGTATCCATATACATTCGTGTGGTGGTCAAGGAGAAGAATGGCTCTTCTATTGCTGGCCAAAAATTTTACCCTTACAGATAGCCAAAAAGATCATTGTTGTCATTAGTAACTGATCTGAGAGCCACAGAATGCTCATTGCTTAAGGAATCCCTAGCAACCACTGGAGGAACCCTAGGACTGCATGCCCTATTCTGGCAAGAAGATCTCCAAATGCTCCATACTACTGACACTTTGTTGGTAGATGGCTTTCCAACAACTTAAGGCTATGTGAAAATCTAACCAAAATAGTTTTGTTCCTTCAGTAGAAAGAAAGTCTATCTCAACCTGGGGGAGAACCCTTCCCCCTTCTATATTTACTATATCCACAGCTCGCAGTACATTAGTGTGGTGGTCAAGAGAAAGAATGCCCCTTACATTGCTGGCCAATGGCCAACATCTCTAAGTCAGATTCTCTCTCCAGCCCTAGGCACATATGATGTGGGAGCCCAAAATGTACAGCATTTCAACTCCCTTCACTCTTGTTTTTCTGTTAATTAGAGCCCTGGGCTGAATCCAATCAGATATAGGGAGCCAGGCAGAAAAAGTTCTTTGGTTTATGCACCTGCAACCCCATATTTTTTGGATTTTTTGGTTTTCATTGCTATATATATTTTGTCAAAATGGACCCAACAAGGGAAGTTAATTGTTAGGAAATACATGCGTTTACTCTGAACTGATTTATTGGTCCGATTTAATGGCTATCACTTTGGGATTACCTTGAAAAAATTATTAGGCGGGGGGGGGTTGAGAGTCCCTCTAAACAGATGCAGAACATGGTCAGGTTTTTTTTTTTTTTTTGGTGACACCTGAGCCACAAACCAGCTACTTCCAGATCACCATGGTGGACTACCCAGGCTATGGCTCTATCATCAGGACCATCATAGAAGGTAAGTGCACTTTGATGCTGTTGTAAAAAGGACACAACATCCAGCATGGGTAAATAATTACAGTGCCCAGAACTGGTATTGGTACTGGGACTAGTACTTTAATACCAGTTGGGGCAGGCTGAGACAAGTAGAGCATCATCTGTTTTGGCACACTTGGACTATAAGGATAGAGTAGAGAATCGCTTTAAGTGTTCACAATATTGTGCCAATATATTGTAATGTGTCAGTGTAACATCTATATTACCTCCTACAGAGGTAACAGTACTCTCTCTGACAAAGCCCCCTGACGCTGCACATGTAACCAAGCACATGAACTCAGAAGGAGAGCTGAATTTGTCACCTTCTTTTCCAAGCCACCAGATTGGCTCATTGCTCTGCCTTTCATCCCTGCACATACTTTTATCCTATGTGAAGAGGTTTCCCTATAAGTGCCATAAATAGAAAGATGTTGGGAAAGATATAAGGGCAGTAAGCAGGTAGAAGTGCCACATGTGGAAGGATGTCTGCAGGAATCACGTAGGGAGAGGGTAGAGAAGACACATGTAGATGGTAGGACATGGATAGAGGTACCATATGTGGAAGGGCATTAAATGTGGAAAGGTGTTGGAATGGATTAGGTAGTGAGGCTGAAGGTCAGGGTGAAAATGGAGAATAGTTAATTCTTCTGGACTCCTTGGAGAACTTAGAGAAATAACTAGAGGAAGCACAGATTGGTGTACCAGTCTATACCAATTGGTGTACCTAGTAATTCTTATACACATTATTATTAGGAAAAAAATATTTTAAATAAATCCTTGTACATGATAAATATTGTTATTGGAGGATATGAATATATAAACCTACCAGTCTCGCTATGCCACCGAAGAATCTCAGAAGCGCAGTTTTTTACATATTTTGTTTCCTGTTTTAGATGCTTTTAAAATAGCTAACCTTACTGTAGCCCTAATAACCCTAGTGAGTGACAATTAAACCCATTTTCTTTATTGAAAAAAAAACTTTGCTGTCATGAAGCTCTCCAGCTCCTATATATTTCTCATGTCCAGGCATGTGGAATATCTGCTCCCTGCTGGGTAGTATGTCACTACAAGATGTACAAGTGAGCAGGAACCACAGTGTACAGCAGGGGAAGCAGCTCCAAGGGTGAAGCATTGCGTTGCCTTTTCATCACAGATTAAGATAAGTATAGAGCCTGTTTTAATTCTTCCTTCTGCTTCAATTTAAGGCCGGATTCAGACTAAGTTCAAACTTTTGTGCTGCTATAATGCACATTGGTACACTGTGGTGCCATTAATTCATAAAGGTACTGGTAAAAACTATGCATGCATTAGGTGCATTTTAGTTCATTTGGCCCATTTAAAATAATAGCAACCCATATTAACAAGCAGCATAACATATGGAACTATAGTTCCACTTAGAAAATTTGTGATCAGGCAGGATTTCTATTGCAGAAGGGACAGGCTTTGTCCCTTCTGCATTAAACCATACTTACTTACCTGATCATAATCTTCTTTTAAATGCACAGCTCAATGTATGATACCATGATATGTCAGGTATCCCGGAATCTTTCAGGGTTGTCCAGAACATTTGGACTTCTACGTGCATGTGTGCCCAGCCAATCCAGATAACCAAAGGTTTGGAACCTGGAAGAGGCGGTACCCCTGACGTAACAGGGACAGAGGGGTGTATTTAAAATATTGCAATCAGGCAGGTGAGGTTTGCATTCTTAACTTATTTATTCAATTTTACAAAAACACATACAAACATCCATCAAATATACAAAATTACATCATGTTTGCTACAGAAAATCCAGAAATTTACACATTCTTTACATGGCGTATGGCAGGAAACTATTTAAAAAAGTGAACATGGCATAGACTGGAACACTTGGTAACAAGAACAAACAGTCAATTCCACTTGTGAGAGAGGAAGGTATCATGGACAGGTTAGATAACGCTTATATTTAGGGGAATCTAGAAATAGTTTCCAATAGAATCAAGTAACTTTGAATTTCCCAGCCCTTTCATCGAGACTAGAAGTAAGATCTTTCATTAGCATGATCTCATTTACTTTGCTCAACCATTTAGCTACAGAAGGGCTTAGGTTGGATTTCCAATTTAGTAGAATACAGGCCTTAGCTGTGGATAAGATGTGTTTAACCTCCAAAGTATTGTGGAAATATTGGGGCAGGGGGGAGAGGAAGAGGATCGTGTAATCCATAATTTTTTGTGTAATCCTTTTCTCCTCTGTTCAGAAGGGTAGAAGGGCCGAGCAGTATCAAAAGAGCGTTTTCCTCTACAACATCTCCAACAGTGATCAGATACCCCTGGATATATATGATGTAAGCAATTAGTATTTGAGTTCCTTATCTCGGTTGCTAACGGAGGAACCAGCCAGATAATCCTTTGCTTTTGAGGCATCATGAGGGAGATCCCCAACTTACCTTCCCAATGTGAAAGAAATAATGGGGAGAAATCTCCTGGAGGACTTTTGGGAATGGGGTATAAAAGTAACGAGACAGGCCTTTCCCATGTAAAAGGAATTAAATGGAGTCAATGAGCATGCCAAGCTACTACTAGGAGGTAAGATATGTAGGACCTGGAATAGTTTTGCCTGAAGACTTCTGAGCCTCCAAAAAAGCTAAATCACTGCTCTTAAGGTAGGTGCCTTGACTAAGGAATAGTTAAGGTTAGTTTTTTATATGTTAGGATTTAATCCCACTTTAAAGCTCTGCAACAATGCTAAACTAGCTCTTTGCATTTACAATTAATGTATTTCTCATTGAAACACGTGGAAACAAATTTAAATAAATGAGACACAATAAAGCATCATGTGCCAATGTAAGCTGATGACATATTTTGACATCTAAAGCAAGATGCACTGCAAGATGCATTGAAAACTCACAAGAACCCATTGACATACATTTTGATGTTTTCATTGGTAAACATGTTGAGGGGAAAAATGTAAAATTATAAAGTGACTCTTAGGCCTAACCCCTGGAATAAACATGATGACCCTGAAGTATTAGGGCACCTGATATGCATTTATGATTCATGACTCACCAAATAGTGAGAGGACGATTAGAATACCAGATAAGGAACTTAGAACCTCAAGAACATCTAAACAGCAGCAGGGCCCATATCTCTCTGCTAGAGAGTTCTTTTTACACAGTAGAGCGCTTTTAACCTTTTTTTTAGCCAATAAACACCATCATAAAATCTTATTGCAAAAAGCATTGGAGAGTTGGCTAAAAGAACACTCAAAATGGTAATTAGAAGTAAATGACGGCCTTTCGATGTGAAGTTCAGATGGAACATAGCTAAGGGGCCGGGGTAATCAGACATATGTCACTTATTGTCATCCATAATCAAACATAGTACCATTTGCACATAATGAGCCTAATCAGGCAGTTGTATTGTCAGCGAAAAGCATAATATGATAACATCTCAATCATCTCTTGGGGATATCTGACGAGGTGTGATTAAGGACAGTCAGTTAGTTCTCTTTCATAGGCTTACCGATGCTGAGTATTTTAATATTATATTTAAACAGAGAGGAGTGAGATATTAGACATTTTCCACTTACATTATTACAGGAAAAAAACTTTCATTAAAATTTCATGTCATCTTAGTAGCACCATCTCTCTTTTGATGTATATACATAATGATATACATTACAAGGATATGGTTAGCCATTTTTAAATTGAAAAAAAGCCTGTCCCTATAAAAGAATGATAATACTTCCCCGGCCCCCATGCTACTGGATGCCGCTTAAATCACGGAGAACTGGCTGAAATCAGGAAAGTTGATTGCCATTGTCCCCTGGAGCATCAATGGTTCCTCCCGCTGACTTCTGCTCTACTACTGTTTCCTGTATTGATGTAGAGGTGGGCGGGAGGAACCATTCAGAACAGCAGGAGACACAAGTGGTCAAAATTTGGGCAGAAATTTTCTTTAGGGGGGTTCAAGTG
This sequence comes from Pyxicephalus adspersus, assembly GCF_032062135.1. NCBI lineage: Eukaryota > Metazoa > Chordata > Amphibia > Anura > Pyxicephalidae > Pyxicephalus > Pyxicephalus adspersus. The sequence goes on along the minus strand of NC_092862.1, from coordinate 7,749,851 downwards.
ATATTAGAAATAAGTACTTACATTCTTGGTTAAGGGGGTAAAGATTTATTCTCAATATTTCTTCGTAAATAAGGTGTTGGTGTATAGGTGATATTAGGTCCAGGTTCCTTCCGGATCACCAGTTGCTATATTTGGTAAGATTGCCACTCTCCCAACTGTACCGCTGCTGGTTCTTAACCAAACATTTGAACATTTTACAACAGACAGCAATGGGAAGCACTGAACCCATCCCTGTTGTCCCCATTTACTCTATAATGGTGGCCACATTTAGCGTCTCAACCAACAAAGTCACCAAAGTCACCAACAAAGTCAAATGTAATTGGGATTACATTTTTCTGCTTTCCTAAATTTTCATTGAGGATGAAGTATTCAGTGATACAGTAATTATGATAACCCCTTCCTCCCAACCAAGATAATGAAGAGTATATTTCTGCCTAGAGGATAGGCTCACACACACTGTTATATTCTTTACACAACAACAGCAGTTGGCACAGATGCTTTTGCAATGGAATGTGGGCTGGTACTCCAACACCATCACATCCAACACAGAACTAGTAGCTGATAAAGTTGCTAAGAGGGGCAATGCTATGACCAAAGACCAGGATGAAAAAAAGCTTTGGGGCATTTGGAAAGACTGTGGGTCTATGGGTTAAGGTAACTAATATAATTAATATAATTGTCTGACATTGTGCTCTAGAAAGACAAGTAAAATATTCTTTATCAGCTAGAAAAGGGCCAGTTTTAATAATTTGATCTATTGTTGGAATCAGACAATAGCGACGACTAATTATGAATCAGCTATTCCCCTTTCCTATATAATATAAATTATGTTAAAGTGATTGTAGCCTTATTAGTGCACTTGTTCCCTGAAAACACAGATCATAATAAAGTTCCCTCCTTCTCATTAATGGTTCAACAAATTGATGATGAAATAGTCTGATGCAGTTTAAATCATACTGCAATCATTTATAAATATAAATTGTAATTCACTTTCTCATGAAAAATATATTTATTAAAAATAATAATTTTGCTCATTCTAAGTAGAAAACCTTTCCAGAAGAGTGGAAGTTTTTAAAGTAAAAAAGATGGGCCAACTCCATATTAACCTCATGGTTTTGGAATGGGCTGCCAAACAAGCTCATTCAAATGTTGATGTCCATATACATTTTGGGATTGATTTATTAAAACTCTCTAAGACAAGAGAAGATTTACTATTGTGAGTGATCCAAGAAAATCTGGATTGGATTTCTCAAAATCATTTGGTATTAGCTGGCAAATGTTTTCAAATCTGGACCAGTTCTATTCCAAGTTTGATGGATCACCCAGGTTCTTCTCTTCTCTTGGATTGCTTTAACCTCCCTAGCAGTACATTTCTTTTTGGTTTTGTGTCTAAAAGTGGTACATTGTTTTTCATGAACATTTATTTTACAGTATAATATAATAGTATGATTATATTAAAGTTTGAAACACAAAATCATGTAAAAATATGAAATTAAATAAATTAATATATATATATATATATATATATATATAT
>NC_092862.1:7722731-7748188 GCF_032062135.1 Pyxicephalus adspersus | reverse complement strand
GTATTGAATGCAATACAAATGGATTTTGAATTTCCTGCCCCGCCGGCAATGTACACATGCACCAACGTCACCGGGAACTCCCCCATGACTCATCGCGTGCAGAAGACGCTAGAGGAAGAAGGAAGAAGACGATGGATGACACGGGATGCCGGCGGATCAAGTAAGTGCTGTATTTACTTACCTTCCCGTAGGTTTGCCTACCCCGGGTGTGACTCGGAGTTACCGCTTTAGCATCTTTTTTCTACCCCGAGTCACACCGGGGGGTACTGCTAGGGAGGTTAAGTCACACCTTGGACCCCTTCAGTGTATTACAGAGGCAATTTCCCCAATCTCCACCATATGTTAGAAGCCTACAAGAGTCAGTCAGCCAGAAGAAGAATTCAAGAAGCCAGAGAGTAGCATGTCAAGCAGCAGTTAGGGCAAGGAAGTGAGCTAGAAACATCATGTAGATGGTGGTTAACAATGAAATATTAACGGAAATTTACCCAGAACACTGTTACAGGAATGAACACTGTTAGGAGATGCTCATCTGTCTGGCAACTCCGTGCTCTACACCATCGCAAAATAAAACATTGTTTATTCCATCCAGTGATGTAATTTGCAGCAGCCAGGAAAACTAAGGTAGCAGCAGCCCTTGCTTCCCTTTAGCCGTGCAGCTTAATGTATTTATGGCATCCCCAGCATCACTCTGTGAGGCTGTGTACATCTGAAGAAGATTTCAAAGGCGACTACCTCCTGACTCAGTTCTGCACTGCTATTGGCTGCTGGGACTCTCTGCTCCCAGTCACCAGTGCCTGTTATAGCGTATATGTCACAGATCAGCAGCACTGCTGATCTGGTACTTGTTGTCCTCCTGATAGTGTCTGATTTGCAGCAGCTGTTCCCACCTTGCTCTAGCTGCTCTGCAGTTAGGGGCGTTGCTGAGCCATTTCTACCAGTTGTCCTCCTAGTCCCCGCCCAGCTACCCTGTCAGTCTCCCTATATATGCTGGGCTCAGTCAGACACCTATTGCCTCAGCATTACTACCTGAGGTTCCTGTGAGTATTCAGTTTCAAGTCCTGGTTTCCGGTTCCTGACCTTGGCTTGTCCTGACCATGCTTGTTCTTTGCCTGCTCTGACCCTATCCTGTTTTCAGTTTTTGAATTTGCCTGTCCACTTTGTACTGTACCTTGGTTATCTCCAACTGTCAGCTGCTACCTGCACTGGTGAGTCTGAGGGCCGCAACCTGAGTGCCGTTCGGAGCAAAGCCCAACACCCCTTGCGGGGTGCTCTGGTGAACACCGGGCGGTGCCTTAGACTCAGCGCCTCTGATATCACCTCGGCTAACGTGTTGGTAGCACAGAAGGTCCACCTCCTATCTAGTGTCTTGTTCGTGACAGTATAGCTGGGCTAATCTGTGCTGAAGTGTGGTTTCATCTGATTTTTTGTTGCTGACCTTGCCTGTTCCTGACCTATTGTTTGTAAGCAGCCTGGACCGACCTTATGCCCGTGACCCTGCCTCTGCTTGTGTTTTGCCATTGTGTTCTTCGTTTGGTGGACGGATATTGTGTGTATGACCTCTGCTCGGTATTCTGGACTTGGATTTGTTGGAATCTTGGTACTGCTTTATCTGTGGGCTCCTGGCTTGCTGCCAGCCCATTCCCAGACACCGTTCATTGCGCAGTATGTCCTGGGGCAACTGAGTGCTGGGAGACGTAACCTCTCCTGAGGCTGAGCGAGGGCTTACTAAAGGTGAAGACTGCGGTGTTAGATTGGGTGACTGGTGTCTGGTGGGGCTGGTGCTGATCAGGGCCTTACAAACACATGGCTATGAGGCAGCCCTGGCTTAAATATGCTGCCAGACGATAAGCACTTCTGGGCAGGGTCCTCTTCTCCTTCTGTGCTGCATAATATATTAGCACTAAATAAATGTTATTAGGCAGGGTGGAAAACATGGCAGAGAAGAGCAGGGAGAAAAGTTAGGGTCAGGTGAAGCAAATCTCATGCCAGAGACAGCAAAGAGCTTTGGGTGGCTGAAAAACGAGCGAGCATCTGGAGAGCACCCATGGATTGATGGGTCAAATGGGTACTGACGTGGTAATTGCCAAATATAACCTGAAATGTAATGGAGGAAAAATGATGTGAGAAATGAAGTGGTTTAACAAGCCGTTATCAAGAACTCTGTAACTGCTAGTATGGTGTGAGAATATAATGCAGAATTAAAGGAGTCTATTCATCAAAGATGCAAAGCAGAAAAGGGACTTCCATTAGTCAAAAGTTGACTGCATGGTAATTTCACATCTCTTACATGAGATTTCCCATGTGATGAAATACTCTGCGCCTTTACTCATGTTTTCATATGCATTAAACTGCCTTGAGCACACTGATGAGTACAGAATTATTTATCACCCTTCATCAGGCAAAGTGAAGCGTAAATGCATGCCTTTAATTTGCTGCACCCCTTAGTGGGTTCCCTTCTGTTTATAGATTTCAGACAAAACATGTTTTCTAACCAAGAGAATGTTTTGGGAGTGATCAGAATAACGATAGAAAATAAGTATAAAGAAATATAAAATATTTTAAGATCTTAAGGCGTCTATTCATAAATGTTTTTCTCAAGAGTCACCCAACATTTACCAAACTCACCCATTTTTTTAAATTGAATTCAATTAGAAAAAAGAATCGTGTGTAAATGATAAACTGCATATTTTCTAATTGGATCCAACAAGAAAAATAATTTCTTTCTGGGTTAAAGTTGGGGGAATCCTGGGTGAAAAAATATATTATTAGACCCCTTCAAATAAATGCAAACCCATATAAACACCAGTTTATAAAGTAGCAATTGAAATGAATTAGCCAGATACACTCTTTTCAAATATGAAGATCTGGTAATACATTCAAGTGAATAATTTCTAACTGGCAGTGTAAATATGTGATGAATATCAATATACTGATCACCCCCATATAGGTTCTGATCACTGTTTAATAAATCCGAGTTATAATGGTGTCAATCTAATTTTTTAAAATGAAGAAAAAAGAAGCCTGTTATCCTAAATTGATAATTGATATTTAATAAATATCCCCCCAGAAAAAACACAAACGACAGACGTACCAAAAACTTAAATGTCTGTGGAAATTATTGGTTATGCAAATCAGTCATAGTGTCTGTTTATAAATGTTGTCAGTCATCCAAATTTTATCTAAATTTGTTACCTTTTTAACAATAATCTAATTAGAACAAATGCATTGGCAAAGTTTATTTACAAATATTTTAATTCAATAAAGTTGGGGGAAAATATTTAGGTTTAGTTAAACCATTATGAGTTATTCTTACAATAACTAAGGCTTGCTGATGCAGGTAATTTGACTTGGGGATCTGGATTTTTGTTACCATTGATCACTGAAGGGTTAATAATAATGAAAACTATTTAGTACCCTACAGAAAACACTGAGCTAATCATATTGGTTTCTGTCACCAAAAAAACTTGCAATCCAATGCTTCTATGCCTCTGTTGTCATGCATAGGCGTCAGATTTATAGCATATTAGCAACTCTAATTTTGAACTCTAATTTTAAATCAGCTAAAGCATTCCAGGTGCATTAAAATAAAGGATTTGCAACGTTTGTTTTTGGTTTTTTAGTAGAAAAGTCTGCCTGTCTGCCATACAACCAATAAAGTTTATGCTGCTTGCTGATTGGATGGCTTTGGCTTAGACTAAGCAGGGGCAGGTTGCATACTTCTGACTACTAGTGTAAGTCCTGCTCATGCTCCTGCTGCTATATATATAAAACCAGATGAGCTGCTGGGTTCTGATATGACGTAGTATTTTTGTATGGATATAGATAGAGAGATAGATAGATAGACATACACTGTAAATATAGAACCCATTGAGCCCGTAGCATCTGATATATCTTGGCATAATATAATTGGGTATTCACCGAACCTTTAACCCTAATATCAGACTCGATAAGCTTTCTACTCCTTTTCCATTCACCAATTAAACACACCTCACCTAAGGCTAGAAACCTCATAACCCACATTCCATCATTCATCTGGCTTATAGCTTGTGGCTGGCTCAATCCCTCGCCTTCCTTGGATCTCACTAAATATCCAGAATCCATTCTATTATACCAAATAAAAAGATTTTACACATTTAGGATGGGACCCTTGAGAAATTCCCCCTCACGGGAGACACATCAATAACCAATTTCACACCATTTCCACTTGCACAGCTTTATAGTCATAATAACTGCAATCACATATAAGTGCCTTGTCCTGAAACTCATATATGTATTCTGTTACCTTGTTATTGTTTTACTATCAGTGAAAAGGAAGAGTTAAATAATACATTTTATTGGTTAACTGAATAAATGTCATTTTCAAGCTTTCCAGACAGTCTAGGTCTCTTCTTGGATTTAACAAGACACTTGAGCTATCATGAAAGTCTGCAGTGGTTATCTATTAATTTAACTAATAAAAGGTGTTACTTTCATTCTGTGGCCAATGGTTAACAGGGGTATTCACTTGATATTTTTTAATACTTTTTGTTGAAGATTTTGACAGTGAACCCTAACACTGGGGATTGCCCTAAACACAACTCACTTCATCCTCTGGATGTCCCTGTCAGAAATATTTTACATTTTTTTTTTATTATTTACCTTTTTTGGAAGTCTTTAGAATGGTCCGAGTGGGTCCTCTTCCCCTTTTGATGCCCTGGGTTCTCTTCCCTTTGGATGCCTTGGGTCCTCTTCCACTTTTGATCTGCTTGTTGGTGCTCCTTAAGGGTGTTTCCTTACACTGTGAGAGCAGGATAATGTGGTAATGACTCCTCGGGGGAGGATCCATGTTCATTATTATTATTATTATTAAACAGGATTTATATAGCGCCAACATATTACGCAGCGCTGTACATTTCAAGTTGTATTATACTAGACATAACTCAACATAGAAGTCTGAGGACATCTTGTTGTGAAAAAAAACATTACCTCTTTGCAGAGCACAGAAGAGGAAAATGATTAGCAAAGAGAGACAGCAAGCAAGGAATGGAGAGATATTAAATCGTCTCTCCATTTAAAACTTTTTTCAGAAGTTTTCATTGCCATTTGTGTTTCCACTTAGGAGATTTCACTCATACATCCTGTCATTGTATGAATTTGGGAAGAGTTTGGACTTATGTAAATGTCTGAAATATCAGAAATTAATTACAAAACAGGATAATCTGAAGGATTCAGAAAACCTAGAATAAATCTGGCCCAGGATTGACAACATTTGCCAACTAATAGCAAATTATGTTTAAGGAATCTATTCTAGATTTGCTGGATCACCCAGGTTCTCCCATGATAGTTTATCTTCTCCAGTATCTGAGAGCTTTAATAAATCAGGCCCGCTGTGTTTGCACCCTGTTAAAGAGATTTCCCTTCATTCCCTATCCAAAAGACTCAACAGGAAAATGAAGAATATTTTTAACCCAGAGATTTGTCCCTGGAACATTCACCCCCATTTGGGGATTTTTTATCAACCATTGCTCTGATGACACATCAAATTGTAGGATGTTCCCTAACATTCTCTCTAAGATGAAAAATAGGATGAAAAGGGGTGAATCCCAGCAGTAGGGACACAGATAGCAATACTAACCCTACTTAATCCAAAATCCAAAAGAAGAGTGTTTGCCTATACGTACATTTTAAATCACCAAATTTACAAATTTGGAATATATGTTCTTACAGCAATGAAGGTCAGATAAAAGGGTACGGCCGTCTATTCTAGAGACCTCCTGTAGTTGCACAGTTAGAAAATGCAATATCAACAGATGTTCAGGCTATGACCAATTAAGTCAATAGTGATATCAAGGCTGGCTGACACGGCCTGTATGGGCACGTCTATCTCCCTATAGACCATCTGAGCATCATCACAGCGTACTATCCATCATTGTTTCAGGCAAGGAAATAATAATGATCATTACTCTGTGAGTCATTCTGGACAATTAAACATCCTTTTAGTGGTATTAGTAAAGTATGGTGCAGAAGGCGTTAGGGGAACTCAGTGAATCTTACATTTATTTATTCATGATTTATGGACCCATAAACCTTTCTTCTGCTCCTCTCCCTTCCTGTGCCCTCCTTCTATGAGCATAAATCTTTCTACAAGTTTATCATTTACAAACAATTCTGTCAACAAGAAGGGCCGAGGCTGAAAAAGAATCTTTAGATATGGACATGAAAGCCAACGTTGTGAATATAATAGACCGGATTGTCATAAATCCGCATGACATCCCGCATGGCCTAAGGAAAATGTGCATAAAAACCTGCAAGGTATCAGAGCAGTAGGTGCATGGAGTACTGCTTCTTATCTGAAGTTAGAAACAAATAAAGTGGAACTAAAGCATTTAAAAAAAAAAAAAAAAATTCCAAGTGAGTCCTTTATTGCAGAAGAGAAAGGCAAAATTGCTCATTTGGAAAAGTTTTCTCTCGCAGCTCCACAAAGTTTGGATTTCCTGGCCTCTGGGGTGCCTTCAGGTGAAGCTGGACCACATGGGCTTGAACACAATAAAAGCTTTTTGCTCTTTCAGATGAACTTTACATCCTCCTGTAAAGAGATTTCTACCCTCCATGTACAGCTCTTAACCTCATGACATGCATGGCTCCAAGACTTTTCTAGAGCTGCCCCGACTCTATGGAATGGTCTTCCTAGTCCTAATCAGCTTGCTCCTAATTTCTGCTCCATTAAAAGATCCCTAAAACTCATCTTTTCAAACTTGCCTACCCATCTTCTTTTGTCTTTTGAAGCCCTCACTACTTCCCACCACTACATATCCCCCTCCTATTGTGCGATACTTCCCCCACCTCTTAGATTGTAAGTTCTTCGGGGCAGGGTCCTCTCCCCCTCCTGTGTCACTGTCTGTATCTGTCTGTCGTTTGCAAGCCCTATTTAATATACAGCACTCCGTAATATGTTGGCGCTATTTAAATCCTGTTTATAATATCAATAATAATAATATTATTGGAGCTTTTAAAATAATCACTCCCCAATAGTGTCCTTCCTTTACTGACAATGAAAAAGCTGGCTTAGCATCAAATGTATTTTTATATTGATATTGATATTCATATCTATTCAAGGAGTGAGCCTTTTCATTGCAGCCTTGGCTGCCAACACACATCCATATGATCAGAGGACCTGAAAACATTAAGCTACCCACATTGAAACATTGTTACCTCTCACCACTATTGAGCCTTGTTCGTATCTAGGAGTCGTCTGTATGTCAGATGTCTCTATCTCGGGAACTACCTATATATTAGTGTGGTGGTCAGTGGGAAGAATTCCTCTTACATTGCTGGCCATTGGGAAGAATGTCACCCTTACAGATAGCCGAAAAGATCATTGTGACACTTGTACTGACCTGAGAGGCACAAATTGCTCATTGCTCAAGGAACCCCCAGCAACCTCTGGAGGAATCCTGGGAGAAACATCCCACGAGACAATTATTGACAATTAAACCAATGGCAAATTAAAAACTACCAATTTCAGTTATGCCTACACACTAGGCCTCATTTATTAAAGCTCTGCAAGGCTGGGGGAGAATACACTTTCATCAGTGAAGCTGGGTGATCCGCCAAACCTGGAATGGATCTGGTCCAGGATTCAAAACATTTCCTAGCAAATAGTAAATGACTTTGGAGAAATCTATTCCATGTTTGATGGATCACCCAGCTTCTCTGATGAAAATGTATCCTCTTCCGCCTTGGAGAGCTTTAATAAATCAGATGCATTCTCTTCCTCGCTGGCCAGGATTAGCATATAAATATTTATAAGTGCTAATTTTTGATTTGCAGGCTTGTTCTGGGTCAGTTTTTCAGTGTATCGGCGATAGCCAGTCAGCAACCTTTTCTAATTCTCTAGGTAAAGGTTTACTTTAAGTATTTTTTTTTTTTTTACATGGACATTTCTGTGTCATCTGGAAAACATAAAAAAGCATGAATAAAATCACAAATGGCAAAAAAAAGCTCAGCAAAAATAAACACTATGTAAATGAACATAAGGTCAGGAACCTTTTTATTAGAACAGAGAGAGTTATGGACCAAATGCTTTTTACATGGAAAGTTATGGAATGCATTTCCCTTTTTATTGTTTGATCACTTGACATTTTAATCTGATTTTCCTCCGGTGAGGACACTGTTTATTTCCCATGTTCTACAATGTTTATCCAAACATTAATAAAGTAGAGGGCCACAGGGAGGCAGTATATCACTTTACTGGCTCCGCGCACCCCATGCTGCAGCGTGTGAATGTCCATCTTTGCTGCAGAGGTAAAGGACATGTGAAGCTGACAGCACAGAGAACATGTCATATTCAATACATAAACTGATGAAAACAACCCATTTCTTTGACTAAAGAAGAATGCATAAGAAAACTGAAATAGCTTAAAAAGACCCTGCCACCATGCCAAGCATTTCAAAAAAAGTGCCCCATAGGATTTTATGTGTATTCTGTATATGTTTTTACTCCATTGTGTGAACATCCAAAGACCCTGTTCCTGAGTGCCGCCATCTTGTATAAAATATCTGAAGCCCCAGCAGACTCATAGCCATTTAGGTTACACTTAAGTAGTTGCTTGTTGCTACATACATGGCTATAAAGGGGGATAAAGAAAGAGACAAATGAGCTGGACTTGCACTTAGGCCCTCCCAGAGGAGGAAAGGGCTTTGATGAGCTAAGAAAAGGAGTATGGAACTGAATTTTATGAGGGACGTTAAATTTATTAGCAATTTAAAAGACACATAAAAGTCAATAAAAATAATTTATGAAAAAGGAAAAAAAAACAATTAGGCATTTGAAATAGTTTTCCTGTGCTTCCACCTGCAATATTTTAGGCTGGTGACAAGGTCCATTGGAGCCATAGGCAGCAGAAGATAGACGTGCTGGTATGTTTTGACTGCCAAGTAATTATTCCTTTAAATTAATCTTTTATAAACAAGTACATGGGGACGACCTGAATGTAAATGTTTATTTCAAACTCTTAAAGAGTCCAGTTGTAAGGCCCTGGTCCAGCACCAGTCCTCACCAGACACCAATGCCCCAATCTAACTCCACACTCTTCACCTATAGTAAACCCTCCTCGGGGGCTAGTTTCTCCATTCCAGGACACAGTTGCCCCCAGATCTTCAGTATACAAGAATGGCATCTGGGTAGGAGTGAGAGAGGACCAGGAGCCCACAAGAGAAGGACAGGGGACACAAAGGGAAGTCTGAAAGTCCAGGATCAGTTAGCAGGTGATTCACAGATACGCAGTACAGGAAAGTCCAGCAGCGGCAGATCCAGAAACTAAGCCAAGTGTCATACACATGTTCAATCCACCAACCAACGTAAGTGTTTAGGACAACCTCTTTCTTAGCACTAAATGGTCAAAGCAGTGTTGTGTTTTAAAGTTGAACTTAACCTGCGAATACTCACCTACATCTGTTCTATTGCAGGATGCCGCCATCTTCCTTCTTCTTTTCTTCCTGGTGATCTTCGATCATTTTGATTGGTATACCTTGGATGATAAAACTTCTAGCACTCAATACAAGTAACTGTGCTCGTTGGTGGGTGGTGAGCCTCTGCCTTTATGGCAAGTATGCACTTTTTGCAATTCGATGATTATGGCAAAGACGTTCTTGTTTGCATGTTCCCTTTAGTGATGTCACAAAGATCCTAGTTGCGTCAGTCTCGCACCATCCCGTCTTCGTTCTTCACCCTGGCAAAGACTGGTCACCAGGCATAGTCATCTTCCTCCTGGTACTTCTACTCATGGAAATTGTAAAAAATTTACAAAAACCTTTCAGTAGAAAAAATCCCGTTTCTGCCTATGCCTCAGATTGGGCATTCACTGAAGGGGCGGAGGCCTCAGTCTTTTGGATTACGTGTTGTATGTATCCCAGGAGGCTACAGGCTTCCCATTCAGTACAGAATGAGAGGGGTCTTCTCCTAAAATTGTAAAAAGGAGAAAAAAATACATTTTGTACCTTATATATATATTAGACATTTATTATGACAAGGAAGGCACCAAAAATTTACTAAAACTGTAGTCTTTATGTTCATATTTATGATTGATTTTGGGAATGAAAATTCATCAATCTGTTATCCATCAGAAACTTTCTTTGTCACCACCAAAAACGATCATAGAAACAATGAGGTAATAAATAGGTAGATAGTCCATCGATTACTTGAAAGAAATGATTTAAATTGATCATAATTATAATTATAATACTGAACAAAAAAAAAATATTGTGGGAAAATCTCATATGTCTGCCAGAGCTTTCTTATATAATACTGCTGCCCCTTCCTTTCCTAGTCCATAGGATTACAGGTGACTGCTAGAGTAAAGACAAATTTTGGAAAATTATACTCGCTATTTAAGATAAAAAGCCCATAAAACCATTGTTTGATTCTTGCATAATTTTATTAAATGATTAAATATATATATACCAATGTATCTGTAGCTTTAACTAACCATACCAAAGCTGGCAGTTCCACAACTCAGAAATATCACCTCTACAGGAATATGTATAGATTTTTCTTTATGCAATGACCTTTTCTGTCCTACGTGTAGAGTCTAATATGATTTATTAAGCAGCTAGTTACCTGCAAGTGCTTCCCCTACCACTAATATCACATAGCAGATGCTGACAGATTACGTTCTACGAGAAACACGCGACCACATAAGCAGGGTGTCATTGAACAATAGGTGTGAAAACGCTAAAGAAGGCAGCTGAACGCCTTTCCTTCTGCTATCTGCCCTTGTTTAGGTCTTTTACACCAAAGATATGTCCTTGTTTGAGGCCACACAAGCAATTTACAATTTCTGCAAACAAAAGCACACACTAAATCTAATATATAATTATTCACAAAGTTTATATAAATATATATATCAAAAAGTACCATCAATGTATCAATCTCCTGAAACACCTTGTAACCTATTGCACCCTTTTTCTATCCTATTCTCAAAAGTTCAGTTCAATCCTGCCAACAGAAGATGGTGGTGCCTGGAAGTGCCAGGACGAAGGAAGAATCCAAGAAGGCACGGGACCAAATAGAAGCTAGATGTGTAGGACTGGGCACTGCAGAAATAAATTTTTAATTTTAAGGAAAGTTCTGCTTAACCCAAGACATGGAAACACAACCTGCTCGGTCGTTAATTTATAGTTCTTTATTTAAAATGTTAAAAAGGACCTTTCACTCCAAACTAGACAAATCTTCTTGTCTCTCATCCTCATCCCCCTTTCTATGTACAAGTAAATAAAAATGCAGCATTTATTTAACAAAGCCTTAACTTTTACTAGCTCCATGCCTGTCAAGCCTTTAGTTTAGGTACTTCTAACATAATCAGTGCTTTCCCACAGTATGCTCAGAAACCTACGTCACTAAAAACTGTGGGCAAATCCAATGTACGTGAAATCTTGAAAAATATAATATTGTAAATGCCTATTACATGTAAGGGGAGGGTGGAAGTCAAAGAAAATGGGAAAGCTGATAATGTTGTTGAATTGACATTACGAAAAAAATTCATCAGGAGAAGAGCAACTGACAAAAGAAAAATGCAAAATATATTTTGCTAAAAAACCCTGGTTTGTGGTGGGTTTTTGCTTAAGCCTTACACTGTATTATTATTTTTATTATTATTATTATTGCCTCCAACATAATACGCAGCACTGTACATCCAAATGCGATGTATGGTGGAGATGTCGTGTAGTGCAAGAACTCAATGGTGGGACTACATACAGAGCCAGCTCCCAGGGGCAAGGTATCTCCTGATACCTTCATCATTAGTGACTATCCAATGGTCGAAGAGGATCACCTTGGACTCATGGCTTGGTAGTCATCTTCAGATCTTGGACCCATCATGGCTGAAGGGCACCTGCAAGCAAATAAGCCTCTGCCATAATGGACAATTTTGTGCACACTTGCCATTAAAGCAAAAGTTCACCAGTAGTGCTGAAAGATACAAGGACTATGGACTTTCGGCTGGATCAACAGGTCAATCTATGCACTGACTACATCTAAAGAATGGAAAACAGAAACATATTACATTGTAGTTCTTGGGTTTGGAAATGCCCAAAATGCCCAGGTAAAAAAAATCCAAACACCTGAAAAACTGAAGATGATCATTGTTTTTCAAGGTTACTTTTTAGTGTATAATGTATAAATGAAGGGAAAGAATGAGGTTTGCGGCTCAAAGATTGTGTGAAATGATACAATTGTGTATCTGTTGCATAATATTGTGAAATAACATTTACATAGCGTAATGAAGTATTTTACCTTGGTCCTGTTAACATTTCACAGGACCTAGGTATTGAATACTAGACACAGTACTTCTATGACATAAAACAAATACCTGTGTAAATAACGCAAAAATCCCGACCTTATATTGTTGTGCAAGGTCTGATGCATTTTGCCACGATTGGGCTTCTTCGGGGGTACAGTATTGAACGAACATTACGGTCAAGGTTACTTTTTTACTTGTTTGGGCAGAGATGTTCCCAAACATGATCCATGATGTTTGCATGCTGCCATATAAGATTGGTCTCTTTGTGCATTGACCATCCATCTGACAATCCATTTTGAAATTCTGACCACACCGCCAACGGTAACCATGCTGCTCCTGAATGCTAATCAAGGAAAAGGACCATTATCCATCTTTTATTGAAAATGCTGAGGCAGCATTTGATTTTTTTCTTCAGACCCAGCATCCTATTGGTGTTCCTATGCATACCAAAGCTGTCCAGTTGGGTGGAGTTCAGGGCTTTGTTGAGGCCACACAAGTTCTTCCGCACCAAACTCATCAAAGCATGTCTTTATGTAGCTGGCTTTATACGCGTCTGACATATCTGAGCTATCCTCAGGCTATTTAAAGAAGGTTAGAAGACCATAACTGTCCTAAATTAGTTTTTACATTGTAGTTTTTTCAGTATTATTCACTGGTAACACCTAAACCCATGGTTGCCCACAAACTCTTGGGCATGAAATGTATATATTCAGTTGTTGCCTGGTAGAACACTGAGAGGACTGAAATGTAAAGTTTTATTAAGAGGTTTTACTGAAGGATAAATGAATATTACAAACATTATACCAGCCCAGACTATAGGAAATAAATCATGCATGTTAGAAAAAAAACAAATAAACTCTAAGTAATGAATGTGGAATAATAAAGGTAATGAGGCTGACATAGCTGCAGGAGAGGAACCTGAATATGTAGAGAAATCCAAAGCCCGTGCAAAGCTTGGTTGAGGCAAAACAATCCATCACATGCGCTGGGAATGCTATAAAGCACTGCTAATGACATATAATCAATGAGAATGGCTTAACATGTGCTTGTAGGGCAAGAGCAGATACAAATATATATGCACGCAAAATAAGCAGAAAACGTGAAGCTGCTGTAGTATGTAGAAACTACATTGATATATTCTAGCTTTACACATGAAACAGAATCAGTCCGAAAGGGGAAAATGGTAATGTGGAAAGCACTGCAATTAACTGCAACCAAACAGAATAATTTGTTTTACCAATCTGACTTCAAATTATGTATTTGCAATGGACAGTTTTACTATGAATATTGTTTATATCCTTCGTTGAATCAATCATTTTTTCTTTTCTCCTCTCTGTTACCTATTTGTTTACTAATCAGACTTTATAGGTCTAGTTATAAATGTTTTACCCCAAATTTACCCAACTTTTACACAATCTTTACACATTTTTTTACATTGGAATCAGTTATAAAATGTATGACAAGTGTAATATGTAGAATATGTACTATGAATGAGTAAAAGTTGACTTTATAAAATTTGGGTAAATGTTGGGAGTATTTTGGGTGGAAACATTTATAAACATTTATAAACAGACACTTAAGCCTTCTTTCATGATATTCTCTTTAGAAGACATTCATCCATAGAGCTAACTTGATACCAATTATTAGAGAGATTTCAAGCATATTTTCCAACTTAGTGTGATTGGAAAAAAGGACATTTTTGGCCAGAAAATATTCAGGCATTGGATACTCTAAAGAACCTACCCACCCTCACCTACCCTCTTACACACATTATGAAAAAAATAATACAGCAAAAAATAAAGAAAAACTATAAGAAAAACCTACAACAAATGATGTAGGTATAAGAATAACACCTGTGTTATCAAATAGGTTACTGCAGAATACAGTAATGAGAGGTGAGTGGAATGAAAAAAATGGAGTTGGATTATATTGGGTCACCTTGGTCAAGAAATCAAACCTGATTGGGAAGTTCCCAAAATATGAATTTTCTTCTTTATTAAAAAAAGGTTCAAATTCATAGTTTTTGTTCCATTTACCTCTAATTGTGGGAAAAATTCCTTCCTGATTCCATGAGGCAATCAGATGTAGCCTCGAACAACATTCCCTGGTAATAGAGCATATGTAATGAAATCTGTAAAGGTTTATTGGAAAATATCATTAGTATGATGGAGAGGGGAAAACGACAAAATATTAGCAGACTAAATTCCAGCTTAGGTGCACGACACCAAAATGTACATTTGGTTCCCATCTATGTGTTGTGATGAGCTACGCATTACTCTGGGTGCCATTGGGATTCCATACAAATTGAACCAACGTTTTATGGCACATTGCTGCACTGTGTAGATGTAAATCTGCCCTAAAATACCCATGGGGTGGTACATTACTTTTCACATTAAACTTACCCAGAAGTCATATCTCTATATGTAGAGAGTGATTTGCATACATACCTGTATAAATAACATCTCCCCTTAACACAGACTGATGCATCTTACAATAAACTAAGGCAATCATTATTCAGGATAGCTCTCCAGACCCCTCTAGAAAAGCTGGCAACTAATTAAAATGGACACAATTCACATGCTAATATCTTTTGACATTTCAGACGATGTCCTAATCACACGGGGCTCTGGAGACTATCGCCCCCTCTTTTCTGTATTGCACACAGTATTCTGATTTCGTTATAAATAAAACATTCATTACTGTAGCCAATTGATGCTCTAATTTTACTCATTTGCCTGTTGTCTGCAACATCTGGTTAGTGGCCTTTTCTTCACCTTTAGCATACTTGTTCCCCTTATAATATTGAGATTAATTACAATGTTTTCATTGTTATACAGGAAGAGTAAAAACAACAGGGGAAATGGATTTATTAATTTAAGGAATACAGAGACAAATGCAAAATGTAGAACTATAAACTGTATAACAAACAAGTCATTTATATTCCTTTTATCTGTATTGGTTTGCTTTTGTTATTCTTAGTGATTATGAGCAGATTAAAGTGCAGTAAAACTGGATTTAGTGTTAGAGCTGAATGCCACCTTCTTTTAGTGAATGGCTTACGGGGTCCTTTGGAGACACTGTCAGATCATTCAGAAGGTGAGAGGGTGGCTGCTGATGGCATATTTACCATTCCATTCTTTTGCTCACCAGTCCAGGAGGACTCATGCTCCTTTATTGCCTCTGGCAATAAATCTTTCTATAGCAGTGCTTGGCCTGGTAACAAACCTTCTGACACTCTTATATTATGCACCTGGTTGACTGGCCTTCCATGAACGACCTCTGGCATGTTTAGTCCGGACCATGAACTCTTTGGTCCATCCCCTCAGATCCTTGTTTGACCCCTTGGCCCTGATTTATTAACGTTCTCCAAGGCTGGAGAAAATACACTTTCATCAGTGAAGCTGGGTATTTCAAGAACCTTGGAATAGACTTCCTAAAAGTCATTAGCTATTTGTTAGTAAACTTTTTAACCAGATCCATTCCAGGTTTTAGTGTATCCATTCCATTCCAAGCGTATTCTCTCCAGCCTTGGAGAACGTTAATAAATCAGGGCCTTTGTCTCAAACCTGGACTTGCCTTACAGCCTCTAACATCTTCCTAAGTCCTTGTCCTTTCTCCCAGCTCTTTCCACCTAGAGGGGGTCCCTGGTTGTCTTTTAAAGGCACCCACATGTGCACTATTCATATGTACCTAAATCCTGATGGCAACCAAGTGCTAGAAAAGAGCAACTAGCCTCTGGAGGGCAGCTCGTGTCTATAGTCAATGCCTATGGAGACAGATTGGGGGATTTGTGCCCTTGCAAAACATTGGTCCTTGATTGGGGATCTTAGAAAGTATAATGTAATAAACATAACATAGAACTTCTGTAAATTCAAACATTATAGTCTCCTAAAACAGTTACTAATGAAGGATACTTTAAATGTCCTAAGCTTCATATTTCCCCAGCCATTTTTTGCAGAGGGAGCAAACCATCTTACCTCCAAAAGAGTTCTTTTCATTTTGTGCTGTTGGCCGATCCATTGCTATCTGTAGCCATACCCATTGTGGACCCACGTAGGTGCTTTTAGTGTGGAACAAGTTGTTCTTCGAAGCATACTGGCAAGCAGGGAGATGGGTGCTAAATCTGTATGTGCTGTTACTTATTAAAAAAAAGTAAGTTTGCGACTCACCTTTAATATCAATTATACCATTAATTGGGCATGCAGCCTCAGTGGTCAGAAAAGGGACAATGGTGCTTATGGTGGAATTTGAATTTAATCTTTAAAAAGAAAGCAGTGAGATTTTTGCCCCCTCCCCGAGGAATAAGTACAATAGCACATTAGTACCTTTAATTCTATTTCCACAAATATAAATAACCACAGTGCTTTCACAGTATAAAAGAATATTTTATTGAAATAAAAACATAAACCCATAATTATGGACTTTAAACATAGTTATTTTATGTGCCAGCTGTATATTTACCATCAATCACATCTGGTAAATCTATCGGTAATCAGAATGATTCAATTGTCAGGAATATATATTTCTTTTACATACTCAGTACTAAATGACAGATCTTGGGAAACCTGAGCAATGACATCTGGGTGCGGAGTTAGGGGGTGCACAGCTAAGTAGTGCTGAAAGTTGTAGCTGAATAAATAAGAAATGGATGACAGGAGCAGGGATAACTGCCCCAGTAGTGGACATAGCCAACAGTGCACTGACTTGGGGAGGACCTGGGACCCTCATGCAAATGCACGTTTTGCACCTTCCTTTGTCTACCCCTGAACTGCGATGGGTTGCTATTTGTATTAGTGAGCTATCTATTTTTGAAGCTGGTTTTTGGTTGTAAGCTCACAACCATCCTTTAACGTAAAATTTACTTTGCTCATTCATGAATCTGTATCAAGTTTTGTACAGCCATTTGTTTTACTGAATGAGCAGGGACGTTTAGGAACACCTGTCTGTCATATTTGAATTGGAGTGCCCATATAAATTTTTAATTTGTGTCCCATCTATATAACATTATCACCATGACAGAAAATGGTGAGAAAAGCAAGAACCAAAGCGAACCAAAGCAAAATTAAAAATTAATAAGGTAATCAGCCAATGGTACCACTTCTTCTAGTTATAATAAATCAAAGCCAATAAGAGACGTTCATTGTTATGGTAAACATACACTTTAAATGAAAAAAATCAAATAAGTGTCAAACCTGTCTCGTTTAACTAATTTAATGCAATTCTTCCAATGTGTATGAACAAACTCCCCCTATACTTATTTTAGACGATGACTCACTGACACGCAGAACAAGGTGGAGGATTAGGAATGTGTAAAAAACCTCAAGGCTATGGAGTCACCAGGCAAACAGAGCATTCAGCTTCATGCAGTGTGCCATGTATCGCATGCCAATATAAAAGTGAAAAAAAAGCAGGGAATAGACTTAAATGTTAGTATAGTAAACAGATTTCCATATCCAAATCGTACATGAAGAAAATATGTAAACATAACAAATTCTAACGCCCTATATGAGTACAAGGTTAAAAAGAAATAAACATGTTTATTCATTTGTATTTTTAGATGAGATATTGTATTGCTTTTCTGTTTGGCACAAAATATTATATTGGGTACATAAAGATCCAGGGAAATTTTCTGTCGCCCGCACAGGCAAAATAAACTAAAATCTGCAAGGACAAACTCAAGGACAAAGGCTTTGTGAAAGAAAATAGGCATAGGAAGCTCTCGTCAGAGATAATACAAAGTATTTTTCATTGATAGTGTGAAATGATTCACTAGTTGTCAAAAACATGATATGGATACAATAGCTTGTATATGTTGTTGTTTTTTGTTTAATAATAATGCTTATTACTAAGGGTTGAGCATATTTGCTAAAATATTTTTTATATCCACCTCTCACAAATTTCGGAGGCACTGGGCAATATGTAATACCTTAATGTATATCTTGGATCTAGAGCAAAAATGTAATATATTGCAAATTATAGTGCAGCTTTTAGGTGTTGGTGGTAATGATGGTGTGGCTACAATAATTTTCTTATTTCCCCTTTGCATGTTTTAGGATTACGGAACACTTCCCTACATTTCCAATCTATAACACTGGGGGAAGTCAACGGAGGTAGCAAAGACGAATGTAATTAGAGCTTATTAGATCTTCAGTATTACACCTATAATGGGAATGGATCTTCAGTATTACACCTATAATGGGAAGCAGACCAAAACTCCAAAAATAAGTCACCAGGAGGTGGAGCTGATTGGAGTGGAGAGACATGCAATGGCTCTGTTGCCAAAATAAATAAAGCCCTGGGTCCTGGTGGCTTTTTAGCTCTACACTGTATGATACAAGACAAGGTAGATCCTGTGCATGTTGTGTTTGAGTTACATCAATCGTGGCCACCCAATGGCCGAGGGTATCTTCATCCTCCCGTAGGTCCATCGTGGAGTGGAGGGTGAAGATACCGGCTTCCTCTGTGTGGCTGCAGACACATAAGTCTGTGCCATGATTGGTAAGTATCCTGGCAATATTTACTGAATATGGAAGAAGTTCACCACCCACCAATGAGTATAGTTCCTCTTTAACTTACCGTATATTAAGAGAAATTTGAAGAAAAAGTATTCTACTGGATACCAGTTCTGCAGACTACAGAACCCTACTGGACAGGAATCCTACTGCAATTAACTGAAGCTTAAAAGTGTGGAAAACAAAGGTATTATTAATATTAATATTAATAATATTAAAAAACAGTATTAGTATAGTGTCAGCATATTACGTAGAGCTGTAAATTAAATTTTTGCTTTGATACAAATTTAGAGAAGAGAGTCAAAACAGTTCATACTGATCCATCAATTTCACTTTCTAACCTTTCTTATTCCTTCATTCTTCATGTTTTCCGGTTCCCATCTCTCTTTTATTTTCCTATTCTGCCCATTAAAATTTTCCCCAATTACTCTTTTTATTTGTCACTTGTCAATCTAAGCTACAATGTAATGAAAAATGTTGACATGTTTGTTGGTCTTAAATAGACAAGTTCCATCTACACGGGAACCTTCCAATAAAGTTGTGATCAAATTGAGAGTCTATAAAAGGTCCCAGATGGCTATTGGGCAACATCTATTAAGCACTTCAAGCCTATGTTAGCTGTCTATATTAAGATATGTATATTGTCCACCACTATTAACCTCACTTTGCCTCCTTTTTAAAGGAAGCCATGGAGTCAGCTACTCTTACAGTAATGGAGGAGGTGGACATTCTTTAAATGTTATAATGCAATTAGTGTCCCCAAAACATGTCAGCGGGTGGTTTATGTTGGCACCCAGTACAGAATAGTTTGAGTTGTATTGTTTTCTTGCAAAATATAACATATAGGTAACAGTGGACAACCACTGTCATTTACAGAAATGGTGTCTCTTTGCAATTTCAATATTCTCATTGCTTATTAACTTGGCCCACCCTTTTCGTAATGTTTCATGTGAAAAGTCTAATAAGGAAGATTACAGCACCCCTTGAGGATATAAGTGGCTGGTTTTCAAGTTGTAGTATATGAAGAATAATGATATGGTTACAAAAGGTCCATGACAAATCTTTCGGGGTATACCTTAAATGAAAGAACTTGATAGAACTTAAGCTTAAGCTTTCAGAAATGTGAGCACCTAGTAGCTTGTTGGAGGTGAAGAAGGCTCAGTGACAATCTTCCCAAAGTGGACGACCTTTTCTGGACCTTTTGGGACTTTGACAGTTTTTACAACAAACCAGTGTTCTTCCACAAGTGTCCACCTGTCTTACCCCACCTTGTTCCCCAATAGTTTCATGTAGAACCACTTCTCTCTTCTGCAGCCTGCCTATAAATAGTTAAAGGCAACAATAAAAAAGCATGCCCAAAAATTGCACAAAGGGCCACTTACAAAATTTATGTTGGAGGCAAGATTCACAGCATGCGGGAGAGGGGTGTTATGTTTTAAATTGGGTTATAATTGTTAAAAACTTGAACTGGGCCCTCTAAATCTGTAGCGACAGCACCAGAAAAGAAATGAGGTCTATAAACTTAGCTCTGCTGATGTCCCGAAGATTGAGACTCCAGTGTTTTTCCTTTGGAGTGATACAGTATTTTCAGTTGACTCATCCAGCTATTCATGTCATATTATAAAATAGTGAGCATGTATAAAGCCAGCTCTCATTTCATTCCTTTTACTCTCCGGCTCCATCAAATGTGCCCGGTTTTGTCATTCCTACTGTTAAATTATGAAATATCCCTGTATTTATTATCCTTTCTCCCCACTAGGTCTGACATTGAAAAGTCATTGAACATGCCTCTGTTTGCCACTTGACTATTTTTAAGCGGCTGTAACTGAAGCCTTGTTATACAGCACTTAGCTGTTTGAGACGCTTTATCAATATATAAATAAAAGTCACAGAGGATTCTATTAGGGACGGAATTGATTTCTAAAACATCACAAACAGAAAACTTAAACAATGACATATAGATCTGGAGATATTAAAGGCAGAGGCGGAATAACAATCACACCCAAATAGTCTAAACAACTCAATTTCTCAAATTTCATCTTCCTTTGAAAATTATTTTCCACTTAATAAATAAACAGTAATGGAAAGATTGTGAACTGCTCCAATAATTTAAAGGAATCTTGAACTGGGGGTAGACTGGTATTGGTAAATTAACTGTATGAAAATGTTAGTTAAAGAGTTATTGTCAACTTGCAGAATCAGGACACAGTGACAATGTCTTCACCTATCTTCCCAGCTTTTACCGAGACACAATTCAGCACTATCCTTACAATGCAATGTCTAATCTATAGAATTGGCTGATATCAAATATGAATCAGGGGGAGAAGGTTACTCCCCAATATACCAGTGATTTGGTCCGGTGGGGAGGTCACATGCTCCTTTATACTAAAAGCCCCACTCCATTAGTTGCTGTGATGTCTCTACAGCGTGGGTGGAGAGGAATGTGTAGACACCATAGCTTTGCTCTGAATGAGTAAAGTAACAGTGTTCCCTTAAATCACTATTATGGGCACGAAAGGCTGCATATTTAAATTAGTGAACTGCAATTGAAGTATGTAGATTAGGAATTTTTATTTAAGGTGTCATTCAAACAACAGGCTTGAATAATATATCCCTCCATGACTGGAGAAGATAGATTATCATGGGAGAACCTGGGTATTCTAGCAAACCTAAAATGGATTTCTTAAAAATCATTTGCTGGTAACTCTGGACTAGATCTACTCCAGATATGTTGGATCACCCATGTTCCCCCATTATAGTCTATCTTCCCCAGTCTTGGTTAGCTTTAATAAATCAGGCCTAATGTTTGGTGGTCTGCAAGAACATTTTGGTGGTCTGCGGCTCTGGTCGGTGCACCCCCGAGCGGGGTCAGGAGAGGGATGCACCTGCCAGTGCCATGGACCACATCCCCCGTACAGATCACTGGCTGAGGGAAGTGGGTGGGTTATATCTCCAGCATCATGACATCACTAAATAGTAAGTTTCTTCCCTTTTGAGTGACAGCTGGCTCCCAGCGCATGTGCGGTCCGGAGCTGGTATATTTAGTGGTCTGCCAGTATGAAAAGGTTGGCGACCATTGCTCTAAGGTATGCTGCGTCTCAATGTCCAATTTGCAAGAACATCAGGCACATGCATAGAAAAAAAAAATGCCTGTTGTGACCACTATATATATATATATATATATATATATATATATGTATATGTTGTATTGTATTATCTTTTCTGTCTGTTTCTGTGCAGTGCCCCTATCTATCAATGTAGCTAATGGAGTCAGCATCACAATGGACAGAAGTCCAGGTAGTTGTGTGTTGCTGTGCGTTGTGGTACATAACACAGAAGCACATCCATTATGGTGTAAATGTATAGTTATTATATGCGTCTTTCTTATTAGAGATTCAGGGAATACTGAAGTCAGAGAGGGCCGGCGAGATTACATTTACTGTATCTCTCAGTACAAATTAACCTTAAAACTCATGCATGGTTCAGTCCTTGAGCTACATCTTTCTTGTGCTCTTGTTTTTACTGGTTCAGTAAGGCCAAAGTATAGCTAAAGTGTTACCGGGAGATCTTCTTCTATTTTAGTCATATTATTTACTAGGTACTGCTGATTTGTACGCATTGGGTTGGGTCAGATGTATGCCTTCGGGGTAAGTTCTAAAAATTTACCAGTTGGCAAAGTGTTAGTGAACTGATAATGGTTAGCAATCTAGGAAAAATACCATCTGCCATTGTCCTTTCCCCTTGAGGATGAAAAGGAGCTGGAAGGAATTAATTTATCTAATTCCATGTGAAACCTGTAACTTTTACAAGGGAGAGATGAGCAGAAAGCCTGAAGCCAATTGCAACAAATACCAAAACAATCATGGGTTCTCCTTTACAACTTATTTTTTAATTTTTATTCAGAAAATGCACAAAAACTCCCATTTCCACCGGCAACATGAACCCTTGATTGGATCAGATACCAGGACCTTAATAGGGTCCCAGGCTCAACTAAATCCTCAAGCCTGTTGTTGAGGAGGCACAGGAACCCCATGGGGCTCTCAGGTCCAGCAAAATAATAAACTCAATCATTAAGCAGATGCAGGAGCTGCAGATGTTTTTAAGTCCATCTTAATCTTGAGAAGACACAAAAAAAGCTGCCAGGGCTACCAAGTCAATCTAAATCCTAAATGTTATTGTGGAGCAGATGAAGAACCCAAAGGTTCTTGAACCCTGAAGGTAATCTCCAGAGACTAAACTTGACTTAGCCCTAAGTCGTAGAGTAGAGCTAATGCAGGAAACACTAAAGGCTTGTGGGTCCAACTAAAGTTTCACCTCTAGTGTGAAGCCTTATGTGGAAATCTCAAGACACTTGATTTCCAATGTGGAACAAGGAGCCTCCAGAGTCAACAAGAAGTAAGGTACATAAAACGTTGGAGGCTTTCAGGACCAACTAAATCCTAAATTCTATTGAAGAACGGAAGCAGAGATATCTGATGTTTTTTAAGGCTGTCAAAATCCTGAACTGTAGTACAGAGCAAATGCAGAAATCTCCAGAAAATCGAAGCCCTAGCTAATTCCTTGTTTGAATCAGACACATGAACTACTAGAAACTCTCCAGTCCAACAAAATGAACCTGGAGCTTCTAAACAATCCTTAATGAGCCATTCACACATTAAGTAGAAACCAATATTTCTATCTGATATTCTGATAAAACATTGTTTCTCATCCAGGGTTCCTCCAGGTGTTGCTAGGGGTTCCTGGAGTAATTTGATATTCTTTGCACTTACCCTCAAACCAATATACTGTGAGCTGTGGATACAGAATTTATAGTAGAGGTTCACTGAAGACCTTAATGTTATTTCAAGGGTTTCCCAGTGAAACACTGCTGTAAAATGATTCCATAGTGTTAAAGCTAGCTAATGATTTTGAGTTTAATTTTAATCATACGGGACAGTCAAACAAGTCAGTTTGGGTTCTAAAACATTTTAGTAGAAAGCCAATTACAATACAAATGCTTTTAGTATAGTCACCTATAGACAATTTTCCTGCCTTGTCTGACACTATATTTACACAGTATACTGGATGTTGGAAATAAAATTCTCATAAAGAACATCCTAAAATTTACTCTGCAGTACCAATTTTCAGCTTAGAATTAGGCCAACTGTTTCTGTAGTAAAAGGTAGATGTGAAAAGCTAATTTTTGATGAAATAAAAATACACATTTGTGAAGCCTGGAGAGTTTTCTTAATGTTTCAATAATGTTTCCTAAGCTGTGATCTGGTCATCATCTAAGTCATTATCATAAATAAAAACAAAATTTTTTAATATTCCCAGCCATCTGCATTACTTCATCTTAAATGAATAAAGGTATTGTATTGTCCGGTATTGCTTTGGTAAATTGTCATTGTAAATTGTTTTATTCAGCTGAGCGTTGTATCTGTTTAGATAATGAGTTTTCATATGGAAAAGAATACTTTGAAGTTTGTAGGTGGTATAAGCTCATACATGTTTATATTTCTATTGTACCGTATTCCTGTTATATTTCTATTATATCTTGATTGTATTGGTTTATACAATCAGTGTGAAACATACATGGTCATCCTTACAGGAAGCCTGTCCATTTCCCAACTTTCTAAATTACTGTTAGCTTTCAGTAGGCTATTTCATATAGTCTCCTCCTTTTCCGAAACAAAGAGCCATAGAAAATAAAACATTTCTGACACGATCATTTTGTTAAAATTCCTCAATAAATGTGTTTTCATTTTGTTTATTCCAGGTAAAGTGACAATGTCTGTAAACCCCAACCCAACCCACAGAACTGTTTTTTTTTTTGGTGCTTCCCTACTGCTTCTTCCTGCATGATGACCAAAGTTAGGATGCTAAAGCCTATAAAGTGATGACATTGAAAGTACTTATGCTTAGCAATTGTCACATGGCAGGAGGCCATATGCCTCTAGGAACTTGGATACACAGGGTATACAGGCAGAATGGGAGGAAAGAGCAATGGGGGAGTATTACGTATTAACTGTTTGGTGGTTTGGGTAGTGGGCAAAATGATGGTGTTCCATTGTGCCTTCATCTCTGTTTATACCCCTCAATGAAATGTGCAGAGAACAAGGATTGGTGTTAGAAATCAATATGTAGAACCACTTGGCCAAACTAGCGAAAAAATCTTCCTAAATCTAAACAGCATTGGCATAAATTGGGAAAGATTTTGGTGTTTTTTCTGATCTCTAAAAAGTAACTACAACAGTCAAATGAACCAAAATTGCGTTAGAAGGCTACAAGATGTCTGAATACCATTGAGCCAATTTGAAAAGGAGGAAATGTCTACACCGTTGGGGGCCTTTTTTTAAGCTTGTAGGGAAGTAGTGGAAATACTTCTTCAGTTTACAGTTTTTTGCTAAACTACAAATATATGCATTGTAAGTTGTGTACTTTTTCCATAACAGGTACACAAAGTGGATGTTACAATAACAGACACAATAGGGAAATACCAGCCTCACTGACAGCAGCAATGCAGTGGTAGCAGAGGGTCATGTAATGTGCACACCACCAGCAGCAGTGAGGAACAATACTCACTGTTATATATGCTGCTTCTGCAAAAATTATATCACAATGAGCCCCAGTGACAGCAAAAACCCTTCTAATACAAATCATGCACTCCATTGGTATCTGTGACACT
>NC_092862.1:7642751-7721470 GCF_032062135.1 Pyxicephalus adspersus | reverse complement strand
AATAATAATAAAAGAGGATGATGGTGATGATTTCTGTACAAAACAATTCTTCACACTAACACTATAGTCCCTACCTGACACTGACCCATGTCATTACAAATTCCTATTATACATAATAAGCTTAGCCAATTGTTTATATATATATATATATATATATATATATATATATATATAAAATTAATAATAATATAATAATAAGTATTATTATAATTCTAATTAATACTAACCTTCCCAGTTCACAGAGCAGTAGAAATCAGCAGTTCTTGGCTCCCCATTTATAGACTGGATATTGACAGTATTT
The DNA here is from genome assembly GCF_032062135.1 of Pyxicephalus adspersus. Taxonomy (NCBI): domain Eukaryota; kingdom Metazoa; phylum Chordata; class Amphibia; order Anura; family Pyxicephalidae; genus Pyxicephalus; species Pyxicephalus adspersus. The sequence goes on along the minus strand of NC_092862.1, from coordinate 7,721,169 downwards.
GGTTCTTGTAGAACACAATTGAACAATCACCATCCTGGTCATATTTGACTTTAACCCTCAAACCAGACAGTAGCACTAACAAAGGACTGGCATGTAACAGCTTTTTTCTGTGAACCCAACACTGATGTGTTCCAGCATAGAACATTCTTTTGGGATTTTACCCATTCATCTACCTCTTGGATTGTAAGCTCTTCTGGACAGGGTCATCTCATTCTCCTACATCACTGTTTGTATCTGTCTGTCATTTGCAACCCCTATTTAATGTACAGCGCTCGGTAATATTTTTTCACTTTATAATTATAGTTTAATTATAATAGTAATAATAAACCTAGGCAGCAGCAGAGAAGCTCATTGGCAGTAATAGGGCTCCTTTAAAATGCATTAATGGTTGTTTTCCGCATGCAATGTTCTGCTTTCTAAAAGTAACATGTCAAATTCTGCTGTGTTTTAACTGCTTTCATCCTGTACAGGAAATAATGGCAATGCAATGTGTCTACCTCACAAATGCACCAGAAATACATCACAGAAGCTTTGTAAATGCATCTCAAAAGTAATCCATATTTCCCTAAAAGCATTTAAATCTATGCTTGGTTTTAGATGCATTGTACTTGCACTGATACCCATGTACACCTAAATTATCCTGACATGCATGTAATGACTGCACATGTAACAGAGGTTGCTGGAGTTTCCTGAGCTATTATTACACAGTATTTATATAGCGCCATCATATTACGCAAAGCTGTACAAAGTCCATTGTTGTGTCATTTACTGTCGGTCAAAGGAGCTCACAATCTAATATCTGTACCATAGTCATATGTCATTAATGTGGTCTAAAGTCAATTTTTGGGGAAGCCAATTAACATAACTGCATGTTTTTGGGGTGTGGGAGGAAACCAGAGTACCCACACAAACACGGGGAGAACCTGCAAACTCCATGCAGATAGTGCCCTGAGATTCAAATCTGAAACCTAGCGCTACAAAGGCCGGAGTGCTAACCCCTGAGCCACCATGCTATGTACAATTTGTGCCTCTTGGCTAAGGGTGACATTTTCCTCTTTGGCCAACAGTCTAAGAGACATTTATCCTATTGACCACCAGACTAAGGTTTCATGAATTGGACATATCATGAATATTGGCAGGGGTTTCCCAAATCTGAAAATTACCTCAAGGGTAATCTCTGAAAATTACCTCAAGGGTTCTCCATGTGATCTATTCTTTGCTCTATTCCCTTTTGTAAACAGAATCCATTAAATTTAGGGAAAATTTGGTAGTAATTGGCGACTATTTCCATATTTTCCTCCCTGCCAATTTTGGGGCCTATACTAAGTCAAGGCTTTGTACAATTAACTCAAAGGTTTATTTGTAAAGTAGTGAACATGACTCCAAACATAAGGTTACCACTTTTATAAAATTATTTTTTTTCCATATTTTTTAAAGACTGAAGACTGAGGGGAAAACCTGCAGCCTCCAGGGATACATTTGTTACAAATCCCCGAAGGCTGCGGGACGCTACTTCTGCACAAGCCTGAGATCAAGCATGCGTCATAAGACGTTAGCTTGGCACTTATTTTTACACTTTCAGGAAGACAAGTCATCTGATCTCGTAGATGCGCAATGTGAGATCATGTGATGTAAGAAACGGCCAGAAGAAGAAAGAAGACGATGGCCATGCCCAATGTCCACTTCGCACCAGAAATAAAAAGTAAGATGGGACGATGTTGAACCTACTGGACTCGGTTTGTGGAGGGATTGACGGCTTTACATCTGTAAAGGTAAGTTTTATTTATTTTTCCATTTAAAAGCCCAGTCCTTCCATGAGTGATATATTAGTTTATATTTGGTATCTTCTAGGCTGAATAAGCCCCATGCATCTTACATGTCAACCAATAGGTCTTCCTACCTAAATTACAGCAGACGATTCACTAGTTTTTGGTGTCCTCACCCACCCATGGTTATTCCATCACCTGCTGTTGCATTCTTCATTTTATAAAATAAGTACAAATCTAGCAGAGATGGTGAGAACATCTCACACTGGGCACAGCATGAGTTTATCCCCAGGAACTCTTCCCTAGGATCCCACTAATGGATTTCTCAAGAGACAGAAAAAAAAGTGCCAAGTAGTTTGATTCTCTCCCCTCAAAAACGTCAACATCCAAACTGAACTGTACTGACAAGGATCATTATATAAAGAATATTTCCATTGTGAAGTAGCTATCAGTCACTGGCAAGGTTTGACGGGTTGGTATATTTGGATTTCTGTGGGACTTTGAAGACCCAGCTGCTTCTTTATACCATGCTTATGGGTGATAGCAGGAATTATAGGGTAGGTAGGTATAATTTGTATAATAGTTATGATGAGTGTCTAAATAATTGAAGGTGAGGAAACCCGTTAAAGAATGCAGGTGTGAGATCCACGGATACCTTGAAACTCCAACATTACCATCTTACTGTGGCTTTTGTATAAAATGTCAAAAATGCTCTATTTATACTGAGCTGCTCATTAAATTAATTAATTGGCATTGTGATGCTGCCAATCAGAGCAGTATGGCATGGAAACATTGATTAAATGCTGATGACAACGTGTCTGGGTTTCACTGTGATGTGAAATTATTCATTGTTGAAATAAAGAGAGACCAGAAAGTTGGGTAAAGGAGAACTCTAGAATAAATCAGCATATAAAGGGGAATGTAAACAGATCAAGGAGACATTTCCATGCAAATGTAAAGATCAGGTTTAGTTTATAAAAGAGCATTGGCCAATTTTAAAACAAAAAAGCAGCTCTGGCTGCACTACTAACCCCCATGCCAGAACTGTCCCCCACAGCTCCTTTCACGCACCAGAAAGTGTCCTCAGTCTTCTGGGGTGAATGAATCCCAGTGAATATGCAAGGAAACAACAAATACAGTTACATATTCACTTGGATTTTTACAGTTGACATAAAAAATATACAACACATTTAGAAATTCCATAATAAATATCATTAGGATAAAACAATTCATAAAACTGAGAAAAATTATATTGGAACAAAACATAATTACTGATCATAACTAAGCACCAAAATTATCCTTTAGATTGCATGTTCATTTGATTATTGCCCCCGAATGGGGCAGATGTAAACGTTCAATTCACCCTAGAACAACTGTGTGAAATTACTTTTATAATAAAATAATTTAGCTAAAATGCCATCAAAAGTAGCTTCAAAAGTCATCATGCAAAATGATATCACTGAAATTATTTCATATTGCAACATTATTAATTTGTATTGAGGCTGCTAAAGTTGCTACTGATGGGGATTGTTTCCAGAGTTTTTATAGGTTAGGAGTGTAATATAAGTCTTTGATCTCAGCGTATGAAAAAAAATGTGTATTTTCTAAAAGTGTCACAATTTTTTTAGGAAAGCTTCTTGGCTGATATAATGTCCCTCAATATCTATACCTGCTAGCAAGTGGTAGTATCTTGGCAGGGGGACACATCCAAGATGGTTTACTGGATCTTCCAAGCACATTTTTTCAGCTATTGCCCTTACAAAAAACTTAAAAGGACAGTTTCAACTTCAAAATAATAAAATCCCCAGGTAATACATGACCTTTTTCTGACCATAGCAATAGCCTCCAGCAGTTTTTCAAAGATTTAATGTGAGATCTTGTATGATGCTTTCCTTTTTGTGGATTAATTCCACCATTGGAGTAAAGGTCCCTTCAAACCCATGGGTATTTAATGTGAAGATGAATTAAGAATGTGAAAGTACAGTACAGAGAAGAAGTAAGTAATGTGAGTATGAATGTTAGCAGAGGCTAATAGTCACTGTCACCCTTGGTATGTACCCTTCTTCTTCTGTCCTCCAGAAGTTTTATGGCCTTCAAATGTCACATGACCTACTGAGGACCCCATGTCTTCTACTAAATACCTCTGGTCTTCTACTGAGTGTCCCCGGGTCTCCTTTTTGTGCATTATGCTAAAGACCCGCTACAAAGTACCTCCAATCTCTTATCTAGGTCTAAGCTAAGCACCTCAGGTATCCTACTGAGTGCCATGGGTCTGAGTTCCCGTGGTCTTCTACTGACCTTCTAAGGTCTTTTACTGAATGTCTCAAGTCTTTTACTGAGCTGCTTTAAGCAATTTGAGTATAAATATAGAATAAAAAACTTAAAAAGACATTCATGCCCTGGCCAGGGTACATACCTCTGTGACATTTGTTCTACTAAGTACCCCAGGTCATCTACAAAGTCCCGCGGGTCTTCTAATATGTGCTCCCGGTCTTTTATTGAGTACCCCTGGTCCTAAACCCGATAGCCCAAGGCTCTCAATGGGTGCCTCTGGTCTTCTTTTTATTTTCCCTTGGTATTTTACTGAGTTTCCCAAAAGTTTTAATAAATGCCACAGTGTATTTTATGTTTGTACTAGGTCTTTTTTGAAGGTCCCACATCTACTGTGTACCACAGAATTTTATTGATTAACCATGGTTTTACCAGAGTGTTTCTAGTTTTTTACAAAGTACCCTCTACTGAGGGTCCTACATATTCCTTTCAATAATTGTCGGAAGCTTATCTTACCTTGAATTATAAAAATGGACATTTTATTATAATGGATTCCCAGGTTTTGATGTTAACCTGAACATGGCAATGAACATTTTCTTCTTTAACAGATTGATGCTTATCAATTAATAAAGGGATTGCATTCTACACTGAATATGCTTTGGAAACATTGTGAAGTTTATTTACTTTTAAGTCAATGTATTATTATTTTTTTAAGCCATTATCATACATTAGATTTACAATTTCATTTATATCATCATATTTATGATATTACCGTTATTACTGTTTACGACTAATTCATTTTTATTCGGAAAACAGACGAAACAAGAAATTAAATTTATCTTAAACCGAAATCTAATTTAAAGATGATTTTTTTTTTTCAAATAATAACAGGGAAATGCATTACCAAGTAACAGCTTACTTCTGTATGATTTCATTAGTAATTCATAATACAGTGTGTTGGACGCTGCAAGATACTTTTGGAAGCCTGGGGGCTTAGAATTGGGTGGACAGCAAAGGACTGGGGCACTCATGGCCTAAACGATCATAGCATTATAGGGAAAAAAGACTCAAGAGAAAGCAGACAGCAAAGATAAATGAGATCAAATAATGAAAAGATGACATGAGGACAAATCTTTTACATGGTATACTATAAGCACCACAGCCAGTATAAAAATTGTATATGTTTAACCTTAACCTCTCTTAACACAGAACTTCACTTTATGTTTATATACACTGGGAAAATTATCATTGTTTTGTTTTCTAGGGAATTATGCTTTCTGAGTAGCTTAGTCCATGCTAGTACAGCTGCCGGTGTTATCTGTCCAATTTCTAGAGCAGTTTTTGTAGCCAAGCTAGAAGCCTTCATGTACCCCGGGACCATCCATTTTGGCAAAGGTTTTTTTAAGTCTTGGACTGCACAGGATGAAGCTGTGAGCCTGCACACCATCTGGAGAATCATCAGTCAATCCACCACTGCCCACAACATTTCAATCTGTTCAGGGGTGTTTAACTCCAGGGCTCGGGGCACATATTTGTACAGACATTTCTGTATATGGGCCTCAAGGTCTTTAGTTGGATACCTCTTTTCTAGCTGCTCTGTTAGCCTAAGACTTTTGGGACTCCACCAAGTAATTGCGGACTTACTGTCCTCAACATAGCATTTGATGTGAGAAAAGTGAAAGCATTACCACATATCTATCAGTGGGTATACTCGTGGCAACTCTCTTGCTAAGGTTATCACAGGAAACTGGTGGAGTATCTGGAAAAATGATAGAGACTCAAAGTCTGTTGGGGCTCCTGACATCACCAACAGTGTCAAGACTTTGGATATCTATGCAAATTAGGTTATGACTGGTAAATACTAGTGTTGGTTGAATATCTCACAGCTATTCAATTGAATAATCGGGTGATTGAATGCCGAATGCCGAATTCGAACACCATTGAAGTCAATAGTGGGAGAATTTGAGTTATTTTTAGGGACTATTTAAGGGCTGCGAGAGTAATCAGATTAGTTAAATAAACACAAACACTCAATAAATTATTTTAAAATTAATTTTTTACCACTTTTTTACATTTTGTTATCTGAATTTCTACTGTCTCATCTCATTTTTGTATGGGTCGGTTCTACCCGAATTCGAACAGCCATTTTCAGGTCGAATATAAGGACAACCCGAATTCGAACACCAACACTAGTAAATACCACACATAAACTATATTGGGCCTGATATGGGACTGTATTAAAGCTCTCCAAGACTGGAGAAGATGGACTATCTTTCCTACTTGCAGGATGTTCAGAATCATCTAACCCTTACTCCCCAGCCTGACTGTCTTCGATCTGTGTCTTTCATTTATTTTAGATTTTGGACTTTAGTTGTTTTTAATCATTAAGACTCAGCATCACATGTATATACTACTAAAGATGAGCATAAGGATCATTGATTCTAGAGAAGCACTAGTATAAGGAAAGTGGGGCAGTACTTTTTCATAGCAATGAGATACAAGCTTAAGTGGCATTAACCAAATGAATAAGAAGCAATTTCTTTACGATTTTTATATAACAAATTCAGATAGAACAGAAGTGAAATAGGTTTGTCAGACCATTTAAACAACAATCTGTTCATCTAAGTAAAAATAATTAAACAAAGTTGGGTCTAAAACCATCCAAGTACAAGGCAGGACCATAAATTATATCACAGGGTCCTAAATTCTACTTGGCGTCTCCAGCACATCCCACAGATGGAAGTAAAGAACGTACAAAGTACTTCAGAAATCCTAATATATTAAAAATTTGTAAATTCTTTGAAAAGGTCATTTCTTGGTATCTATTGGCAATGGAGGCTTTATGAGCAAATGTGATGGTCCAATAAGTCGAGCAGAACATCAACCCACTAATTCATGTTCCCATTGTTGAATAAAGGGCTAATTCTTTGGCTCATTGCTTCCAAGAAAAATAGCATAGGTTGTCAAAAGTTTTCCCCTAATTGGTTCTTCTTCGGAACACAAGTGTTCAAATCCAGTAAGAGATCTTTAAAATGAGGTAGGCAGTGGAAGCGTGGAAAGGAAATGAGTCAATTGAAGAATGCGCAAAAACTTGTAACCTTTTGATTTTTATACTGGTTAGGAATGGGAGAGGAGGGCATGGAAGGCAAAGAAAGGATCCTCCATGAAGTTGTAGTATAGCTGACCAATTAACGCATATGCTCAATGTAATGAAATCTTTTTTTCCCTTTTTCTCTATAGGAAAGGGAATATTATACAAACTATCACGTGCGTTAATTGTTTCATGAAATGTTCTAAGACCTAGCATTGCTAGCTGCTGAGCCATGCATTGCCAGCCAAACAAAGAAATCTTCTTCTCAGACAGTGATATAAAATGAAGTTTTGTGGTAGGTTATTGAGCACAAATTACACAGGCCTCTCCAGGGCTGCTTTATTTGACTACTCTAAATATGTCCCTTGGCTGTCAGCAAAGAAGAGTGTACAAAAGCTGCAGAAATACTGCACTAAGGGACCCATTTGTTCTCTGGTTAACAATGCTAATCTGGAAATTGTGCCACAGTAGCATAGAGATTTAGAAAGTGCTCATTAATTACTAAACAGGAAAGCCTTAGAATTATCCCTTGCTACCAAAGATAGCTTTATTGTGTTATTTACATGTGCAGATTGCAAAAATGTGCAAATATCTACTTACCCTTTAACTACACCTCTTCGAGTCTAATCTATGTTTACAGAAAAAATGCATTCACCACAATAATAGTCAGTGCTGGATTTGAACTGGGACACTAGGCTTAAGTAAAAATCGATGAAACCTAGCTGGAATATTGCAGAGCCCACAACATGATTCATAAGGCACATAACATCTTTCTGCCTCAAATTCTTCAAAAAGTTAAAAATTTGTTTTATAGAAGTTTAATAAGAAAGGTTAGGGCACTGAGTATTTTTTACAGTATGGTAATGCTGGAAGATAATTATTTGGTGCGGCCTCAGAGGGTTAGGCCTCCAGAGTGCCTGAGTCCTGAGATCTTCCGGGCTCGCCACCACAAAGGGAGCCCCATGAGGGACCCTCCAGACCGACCCGCAAAACAGGCCGCTACTGGAGTAATGGGGGGTGCTGGGAGGAATCCTCGACTGAGGCGGAGCCCAAGAGGATGCAGCCCTGGGGTTCCAATGGATCAGCAGAGATGCGGGAGCAGATAGCCTTCCTAAGACAGAGGGTCCTGTGACAGTTTTGTCATTCTTGGGCATAGTGTTTGACACTATGGCAATAGAATTTCAGCTGCTGGAAGACAAGTTGAGGGATTTGCAAAAGGAGGTTGGTGAGGCGGCGGCTAGAAAAAAGTTGCATCCTAACTTCGCATGCAAGATCATGCCGATGGGCAGGGTTTTTTTAAGGCGTTTGGCGCCGACAACGGCAGGAGTCTGGCGCCTGATTCATTTTGTGAGACTCACCAAGGAATTGCAGGAAGACCTGGTAGTATGGAAGAAATTTTTGGAGAAGTGTAATGGCAGGGCGTTGTGGATGGCAGGGCCGGTAAGTACTTGATATGTATTTGTTCACTTACGCACCCGGGTCAAAAGATTATAGTGCTTTTTTTCAAGAGACATGGTGTGCAGGGGCATGGCCAAGTGAATGGGTGGAGTCAGGTTTGGTGACTAATTTAGTGTTATTGCAGTTATTCCCTATCGTTTTGTCAGTGGAGCTGTAGGGTGGTAGGTTGGCAAACAGGCAGATTGGGTTCCATTGTGATAATTTGGGTGTGGTGCAAGCGGTGAATAAGTGGTCTGCATCATCTGGACTGGTTATTCAGTTGCTTAGACACCTGGTCTTGCTGTGTTTGCGATTTAATGTATATCTGTGGGTGGTTCATATTCCCCGGCTCTCTAATGTTGTGGCAGATGCTTTGTCTCGGTTGCAGTGACAGGGGTTTCGCGAGCTGGCACAGGCTTACAAAGCGGTGCGGAAGGAGTGGCACAAGTTTTGCGGTGAGTGGGGTTGGGGACAGTCGGCTGAGGAATACACCTGTCTGCTGTCATGTTTTATGTATCGGTTGATTGAAAGAGGGGTGTCCATATCCCCATTAAATGAAAAAATGTCTGGTTTGGCCTTTTGGTTTAAATGTTGGGGTGTTCAGGATGTGACAAAATCATTTATTGTGTGTCAGGCGCTGACAGGATATCAGAAGGGCGCTGACAGGTTATCAGAAGGGGCAGGTGTCTGTTGACACTCATCGACCGTTTTTTTTGCTCTGCTGACAGCATTGTTGGGGCCTTTGGGAAGGGTATGCATGTCAGAGTATGAAGTTGTGTTGTTTAGGACTGCGTCCATCCTGGCATTTCATGGTGCATTCCGGATTGGGGAGCTAGTGAGTGTGTCCAAGTCAAGGGTTGGAGGGGTGCTGGTAGATGATGTTAGCTGGTCTGAGGATAAGATGGTGGTGTACAGGGTTCAAAAATGGATCTGGCAGGTGGTGGTTTTAAGGTGGAATTGGGTGCTGTGGGGGGAGGGGTCTGCCCGATCAGGACTTTACGACAATTTTTGAGGTTGGGCCCTGCGAGGGGAGGCCCCTTGTTCATACATAGCAATGGGTCCGCATTGTCCAGGTATCAATTTTTGGCGATATTTAGGAATTGTTTTTGGGCTTAGGGTTTGGCGGAAAGGGAATATGCGTCGTACGTTGGTGCGGCTACTGAGACGGCTAGATGAGTATTGGGTGAGGAGGTGATTAACCTCCCTAGCAGTAACCCCAAATGTGACTCGGGGTAGAAAAAACTCGCTAAAACTGGTAACCCCGAGTCACACTCGGGGTGGATAAAGCAGCATTAATAATGATAAATAAAGCCTTACCTTATCCGCCGGCATCCTCCTCCGTTCTGCTTCAGCGATCGCATGGCTCCTCTCTTCCTGTCTTCCCCCTCCAACACCGTCTCGGTACTGATGAGTCACCAGAGGAGTTCCCGGTGACGTCCGTGAGGGTGTTGCCGCTGAGCGTGGCCAGCGGGAAATTCACATTTTTGGTTTTGGATTCAATACAAATAACTTTATTGAATCCAATACAAGTTGGAGTGAGTGAGAGATACACCGTTACAGTGCACTGCCTACCTACCAATACATTTGATTACTGACCTCTGCCTGATCTTTTGACTATTTCTCTGCCTGCTGCCTGCCCTGACCTCTGCCTAGACTTTGACCACTTCTCTGCCTGCCGCCTGCCCTGACCTCTGCCTGGATTCTGAAGTTTTTGCCTGCTGCCAGCCCTGACCTCTGCCATGGCATCAAAAAGGCGTCTCTCAAGTCAAGCTGCATATGAACAACTTGCAGACACCGAGAGCAAATTGCAATCGCAAGTAGAGTCAAGTGACAGTGATTACCCTGGAAACCTGTCATCAGACACAGAAAGTCACAGCGATACGGACACTGAGGTTAGTGACATCCGCATCTCGTGCTCTATTGATATCAGTCAGCCTCAGCCAGTGCCCCCAAGATTTCCATTTAATGGGGAGCCTGGTCTGAAAGTAGAGGTGGAGCACAACACCCTGGTGTACCTGGAGCTATTTCTGAATGACAAAGCTATACAAAAAATTGTTGAGGAAACCAACAGGTATGCCGAGCAACAGTTAGCTGCCACATCCAGCAGGTTTCCAGGACCAGAAAATGGGAACCTGTCACTAAAAAGGACATTTGGCTGTTTCTGGGTCTAATTATTCTGCAGGGAGTGGTGGGGAAGCCCCTGGAGAAGTGGTATTGGTCCACTAATAGGCTGATCACTAACAGTCATGTCTGAGTATCGTTTTTGCCTTATAATGAAGTTTCTACATTTTTCAAATAATAAAACATTTGATGGGACTACACATCCTGCGCCCAAGCTGAAAAAATCTGGGAGTTGTATCAGATATTGTTGGAGAACTTCAGAGACAGCTATGTCCCCTAAAGAGAAGTAAGCATAGACGAAAGTCTAATGGCCTACAAGGGGAGGCTCAGCTGGATCCAATATATCACATCCAAGAGGGCCAGATTTGGAGTCAAGTCATTCATGCTATGTGAATCAGCAACAGGGTACATATGGAACACCCTCATTTACACTGGGAGAGGCACAAAATTTAGCCCCAGATTCAGCAGTGACATCATCTGTGCTGTCACTAATGGAGCCATTGCTGAATCAAGGTTATTGCGTTACCACCAATAATTTTTACAGCTCCCCTGAATTATTTGAGTTCCTGATCAAGCATAAAACTGATGCCTATGGCACCATTGGCGCTAATCGTCGAGAAATGCCACCCATGTTTTCCAAACAAAAAGCTGAAAACTGGAGGAATAGTTGCCTGACAAAAATGATGGCCCTGCAATGGCATGACAAAAAAGATGTGTGCCTTTTGAGCACTGTACACAACGCCGCCACTGCTATGGCTAGAACAAGAGGAGGGAAAGACATTTTCAAACCACAGGTTGTTCTGGATTACAACAGTACCATGGGGGGTGTTGACAGAGATGACCAGGCGATGACTTTTTATTCTGCCGTTAGAAAACAACAGGGAAAATATTTTAAAAAAATGTTTAGGCATCTGGTGGAACAATATCTTTGGAATGCTTTCTTTTCAAAACAAAGAATGACAGGCCTGTACTTCACCATGACTTTATCTGGCAAAATTGTGAGGCCATATGTCTAAAACATCAAAGAGCAGAAACGGATAGAGTTGGACGCCGTGCTACCACGGTGGTGAACCCAGAACGCCTGACTGGTCGCCACTTTATGGACCATGTACCACCAAGCACAAGAAACGAAGGGCCAACAAGGATGTGCGTGGTGTGTTGCGCTAAGCGTGATGACATCGGGAGAAAAATAAGAAAGGAAACCCGGTTCTACTGCCCGGATTGTGATGTTGGACTCTGTGCTGTCCCTTGTTTTAAAATATATCATACCCGGATGTTTATTAGTTGTTGGGAAAAATCATAAAAACCTCAGATTTTTGTGTTTTTTATTTAAAGTTTATTATTATATTTATTATTATTATTATTATGACATGATTTTGTGTTTCAAACTTTATTTTACTCAGATGCTTGTTTGGACATATTCTGGTAGTTATGCCTAAGAATTACAGGCCTACAATGAAAATAATGTACCGCTTTTAGACATATAAATCCAGAAAGAAATGAACCGCTAGGGAGGTTAAAAGGATTTGGAGGTGGGATGTATGTTAGGCCACATTTAGTGGAGGTTTGATGATAAGTTGTGGGGGGGGGGGGGTGTTGGGGATTTGCGCAGTTTTCCAGGTAATGTGTTTTTCCATTTCATTTAGGTGCTGCTTCATGTTTAATATGGATTGTAGGACATTCCTATGTCTACTGGGGTGCTAGGCAAGCAGCAGTTCGGCCTGAAGGACGGCAGCTGGGGATCTCCCGTGAGGAGGGGGTAGATTGGTGGATTGGGGTACCAGGAATGTTTTGGAGTGTTGCTAGAGATTAATAAGTTTTCTAGGTTGGATAGACCACCTGATGTGGTTGTTATTCATGCTGGCGGTAATGATTTGCGGGTCAGGTCAATGCAGGATTTCCTGCGTCTGCGCACTGCTTTCTTACAGTTTATAGTTGTGTGGTTAGAAATAGGGGCCAGGACATGTTAAAGGCAGGCGAGGTTGGTGGTTGGGTTAATTAAGGCCAGGGCTAAGGTGAACAGGGAAGAGGGGAGGTTCATTGCTAGAAATGGAGGGATTGTAGTGAGACATACAGAGCTGCAGGCAGATTTCCCACTGCATTTGAGGGGTGATGGAGTTCACTTGAATGGAGTGGGGATTGACTTGTGGTAAATGGGATTGCAGGAGGGGATAGAGAGGGCCCTGCGGGTGTGGAGGGGCGCGCAAGTGTAAGGTGTCAAACTTGTAGCGCAGTGGCGGTGTGAGGTCCTCAAGGACAGGGGGTTTGTATACATGGGTAAAATTTCTAAAGTGTGGAGAGCCATCTTTGGTATGGGGTCTCCAAAAAAATTAAAAAGGTAAGTGGTTAACTTTGGTTTGGAGATGCAGGATTAATATCGTTCCTGAGGCTGTAGAGTGGCGCCTGGGAGCATAATAGATATATCAATGGTAAACGCAGATCCAGTGTTAATGTGGTTAAAATGGAGTCAATACCTGTCAAAGACCTGCCACCTGAGAGGGTTAATGGTAGTGAATAAAGTTTAAAGGGTTAAATATTTGATAGTTGTAATGTGTTGAGTTATTTAAAGTATTATGTTAAAAAACAACCTTGGGGACAATTTTTACCATACCTGCAGGTGTCAGTGTGTTATTATACGGTAAAATGATGGGGTAAAATGGAGGAGAGAAAGTGGTACAGGTAAGCGGAGAAAGGTTCTGGCATACCTCAGTCATGTGGGTTCCATTTTGTCTCTCTGGATTCCTCCCACAATTTAAAAATATTCTTGTAACTTAAAATAGACTTTCCACTCAAATTAAAATAAATGTTTTCCCCAGGTCCCCCTGGCAATACTATTTATAGGCCGTTACCTGGCGGAGAATTTTCCAGGTCTATGTATTTTATTAGCAGTAAATGATTCTCCACCAGATAATGTTTCTTTGAATGTCAGATTCAATGAGATCCCGTTGAGTTAATTGCACTACCCCTTAATGTAGTATTTTCCCCAAAACTGTTGGGGGATTGGTAAGGGAAATATGGGAACATAGACCCCCCAATATTTTGTCAGTAGCTTTAAAATCCATAAAATCTATAAAATCTAACTATACTTTTTTCTTTCACTGGTCCCCCTGATCCGCTTAGACCCAAATTTTAGTAACAAAACCATTGGCTTTTGCTTGGAAAATATTGTTGTAGCTAAAGCAGTACGTTGATCCTTTGCCTATCTGCATATCAAAGGTGAAAAAAACAAAACAAACCACTATGCTGTAGTGAACTTTTTTTTACCACTCTGTGTATTTGACTCAGGATGCTTTTCTATCTATACCTACCTTCATAAGTGGAGTTTACACATGGTCTCTCCATACATACATGACCAATGTAAGTTTATTTTCATTTCTGTTCAGAATTATGCCTTTTGTGTTCTTTAACCAGTTACCAACATCAATCTATATACTTGATATTTTCATTCTTTTCAGGACCTTTGGTGTCATAGCATTTTAATCTATGCACCAACCCTATTCTCACAGCTGCAAGGCAAAGAGTGCAAAGGGAGATTAAGAATGTAGCTTTGGGCTGTCAGGTAGTAAAATGTCATGTCTTGGATATTGACATAAAGGCCATTCTATGGTATATTGTAAGGTCTTACTGTCTGGTAACCACTTGCAGCTCCTCATAGCAGGGAAGAATAAAAAATTCCTACTGCAAAACAACAAATCAACCACCAGTGTCAATTCATAACAAGCACCTCCCCATGAGTTCATGACAAGTCCATTTTCTTGGTCAGCTTCCAAATATCAGTAAGAGTTCCTGGTCCATGAGGTGGTTTTACCCCTCACACATCCCAAAAGCTTTGGCTGATAAAGCCACTAATGGTAGGCTAATGGTATAGCTCAAAAAGTAGAAAGGGTGTGTATGTGTTGAGGTGGAGGCATGTGTTGAACCAACAATAGAGAAAACCATTTTCTTTTTTTTCTCTTTAACTTTTTAGTACAGTTTAGTGAACTTATACAAATATGTACCCACAAAAAGAAATACAGTTGGGGACCTATATGCAGTTGAATTATCTAGCCAACTGGTCAGCATATCTGGAATGCATTTGGACATCGGGTCGGTGGATGGGGCTTGGTTATCAATGGCACAACCTCCTGGTTACTGCTTGCCATTTTTGGTAATGCTTTCAAAGCCTATATTGGGTCCTCTTGCTGTCAATCATGCAGAGTACACTCTAGTACCAGAACACACATACTAAGCACACCTAAACGGTGTTTTGCTTCATACCTAAGGAGAAGTGTAAGACAGTTATGGCCAAAGTATCTGAGCTAGTGGATGACCATTAAATAAGATCTCCAATCAGTATAAAAATAGCCAAATAAACTTTATAATGTCATCTTATACTCACTTACCTTTACAAACACCTGCACTTATGTTTTCATTTAAGCTTCCGAAAGGTGTGTCTGCTTTGTTAATGTGTGGGTGACCATTTTAAATGGAATGTGCATTGTGTGCGATGATTCATTTTCCAAAAAGTACAAAGAAAAAGGACATGGTGTGAAAGGCTTGCTTGAATGGCATTTCCAGAAAACCTTGTAATTGTTATTTTTTTTATAATACATTAAAAAATAAAAATCCAGATAAAAGCAAGCAAATTTTTATTGTGATTAATTATATTATGTAGTAGTCGTAAAGTGTTTAGTAAATGACCTCCAGATGGTTGAAAATAGATAGGAAATCCTAACTACTGTTAAGAACTGAACCAGATTCCTCACTGGATTTTCATACATTGAACAAAGCTAAGGGGAGGCTTCAAAGACCAGACTATTTCAGTAAAGATAATGGGGTTGATCAAATTGATTTTTCCATGTATTGGTCAATGGCATTTGTAGATGTAGCCTTGTGTGGACCAGGGAAATATTTAAACTGCTTTCATGTAATACTTTTATTGTCATCTCCTGACCTGTGAAGATTTCACTTTCTGTTTTAAGGATGCAAAAGAAAATTAGAGTAAGTAAGAAATTAGGGAATAAAGAATTTACATCCAAGATGGAGGTCCCCAGAACATGTGTTCACAATTGAAGTTTGTCCTTCATCTATCATTCTTATGACAAATAAAAAGATTGGTTTGTCTGAAATTTTCTGTCTTAGGAGCAATGGTCACAAAAAAAGTACAATAAAAGGGGTGAATCTCCATTACAGGGACAGAAACAGCATATCAAATGCAATGAAATGTCTAACTTTATGCAAAATTAAATGCAAATGTTAGGAGATGCTTATATGGCTGGGGATCCCGCACCATAAGAAAACACAGTCCATCGTGGATCACGTGGTTACTGACCCTGAACTGTTTGGCCTCTAATGGTGTCGCCTGTCCTGCCCTTGTGGGCTCCTGGTACTCTGTAAATCCTCCCCAGATGCCATACTTTGCAACCTGGGGGCAACGGTGACTTGGGAAAGTGGAACTAGGCTCCCGAAGGTGAGTAGTGGCTTGTTATAGGTGGGAATTGTGGAGTTAGATTGGGGGACTGGAGTCTAGTGAGCACCCATCCAATCAAATATTTGTTTCAATGAAGAAATCTATTTACCCATTCATTTATAACTATAATGTAATTGTACAATTTGTCTGTAGCCATTTTTAATTATGATAGTAATACAGTAAATGTAAACATTAACAAAATGGTAGTGGACAACAAAACATTCCAGATAATAAGACACTAACTCAGAATGACAGCTCAATAAACAAATGTCTTGTGGTTGCCAGCCCTTCATTACAAACATCTGTTCAAAATGTTGCCAAGAATGTTTCAAATACAAATATTATAAGTCAGGCATCATCTTAGAGGTCACCTCCCAGGGCCCCGGAAAAATATTCAGCTTGGCTGTTGTCGAAAACTGATGCAGATGATAGGTCATTGGCCAACTGCATAGTTTGCAGAATTGATGAATCAACCCAATTAGGACCTTGGAATTCAGTACAGACAAAGATGACATCTAGTTTTTGGCAACTGCTGATAACTGAACCACCAACAGTCATCTCTAACGGCTTAGGCTAGTAACAAAACATTCTTGCCATCGCTTTCTCTGCTTCTATTGATTTTAGGCACATACATTGCAAAAGAACTCACTCATTTTATTTCTCATGTCAAAAACTCTCGCAAGGTGTATTTATTTTTTAATGGCATTATAACAAAAAAACCTATCCGAGAAATTGCTACAATATTAATAGTGTCAAAATCTACAGTTTGGTATATCATGGGAAAGAAACAAAGCACTGGTGAACTCAGCAATGCCAAAAGACCTGGACGTCAACGGAAGACAACAGTGGTGGATGATCGCAGAATCATTTCCATGGTGAAGAGAAACCCCTTCACAACAGCCAACCAAGTGAACAACACTATCTAGGAAGTAGGCATATTGATATCCAAGTCTACCATAAAGAGAAGACTGCATGAAAGTAAATACAGAGGGTCCATACTTTGCACATGAACTCACTCATTCTAATTTCCACGCCAAAAACTCAGTAACTTTCACAAGGTGTATTTATTTTTTAATGGCCGTATAACAAAAAAAAAGAAGTAACGCACTTACTTTATCCAAAATAAAAAATAATTGACTTTTATAGGAATGAAAAATTACACTTACCTTTACTTCTGCAGGGGTCGTGATCCCTCTACCATTGGCTTCCTTTCAGCTGCCCTAGATTCTTTCTTCATCCTGTGGTGAAGGAACCACCGTACGTCCTCACCTTATTCCTTCGTCTTCCGAGTTGTGCTTATGTCACCTGATAGGCTGATGTTTTCTCTTATAAATGTAAAAGTAAACTGCTAGAAAATTCTCGTTCTGCCTGTTCATACAGAAAAAAAAGAACATAATTTTACTTTATATGAAAGTAAAGTGAGATCAGCACTTTACATCACCCAATCTCGTGTCTGCACAGTTCAGATTGGGTGACATAGCCAGAAGAAAAAAGAAGGTGGATGAAGATGGTGGTGTACGGACAAAGGAGGGTTACTGGATGGAGTGGGACTCAAACAAAGAAAGATCTGGAGGGATCGGGGGCTCTTTGGAAGTAGAAGTAAATGCATTTGTGGTTTTGTTTGGCTTTTATATTTACTTGTGTCTAAGCACATTGATTAGATCTGGATGTTCCTTAAAAGAAAGCAAATAGTTACTCATTGGGCTCTATTTATAACTCAGGAAATCACACATTCCCTCTAACATTCCCTGGTTTATGTGTTTCAATGGCAGTAATTGATTGCCATTAGGGAATGTTTGAGGCAATGTCAGATACCTGGTTTTATAAATAGAGCCTAATGATTAAGTTCACTATAAACTCCTGTTTAAAAATTGTTAAATGCTTGGCAATATTTTTTTTTGCTGTAAATAAAGTTTTTTAGCTTTACTACAAGAGCACAGTAGATCATCATTGATATTTGTTACCTACTCCCCCTGCCTATATCCTAAGGTACCCCTTAGAAACCAAAACTCTTGTGTTCTTTATAGAAAAAGAAGACCTAAACACAACATATCACTGTTCTTCAATATTCTCTCATTTACTCATTTTCCCTGCTTAGATTCTTTGTAATCTACTACTTCAGTCTCCCACTCATAGAAATCATACCACGGATCCATGTAAACTTCACCAGCAATTAAATGAAAGTGTAATGGAATATTTGGAACCAGTCCTAGTTCAGATAATTATTTGAATGGCATGTCATATTTAGAACCCAGACAGCATTCATGTTCTGTTACAGTAAATGATCATTATTCAATATTTGTAAGAACACACTCCATGCTGCTGTTGTGTGCAAAATAAACTTTGACAGCACTGACAGTGTTTAATTGCAGTCATGGTTTAGTCTTTCTCTCGGCCGTCTTTGATACAGTTTTCAGAAATCCTAAATACTTTATGCCAATTTGCTTTTTAATCTTAAAACATTTCCCTTTGTATTTGGGAAATAACTTATTGTTTAGTAAAACAGCAAAATATTCAAGTTTGTAATGTTGATTGAAAAGTTTTCCTTGATTTTTTAACAAACTATTTCAAGCTTATCTTGAAGGACTATTTTAGATGTGTGGCTGACCACAGATATCTGCTGCAGGCTTAATCATGCTACACTGAATAAGAATGGTTGGAAACATTTTGTGCATGGGCTTGCATGCAACTGTGGAACAGTGGGGTTCCTAAAAGCAGCAAGAGGCTTCTGGTAGTTGCTTTTCCGCCTTTGGAGGAAGAACTGACTCAACTACACTCAACCTCACTCATCTGCATGGCAAAGCAGTTAGCAAACTCGGGTTGCAGTTGGCAAACTCAGCGTTGTAGTTGAACATTGGCCACTTACAGCTGCAGTCTTCAACTGCAAGCCCCAAAAGGGCCTAACAGTATCTAAACCCCAGGACCAAATCCTATTTTTTTCATTTTTTTAAATGTTATTCTCATTTGTTGACCCAGCCAATAAGACACTTCTTGGCTGCCACTGACAACACTCAATCATAGCTCAGTATCTATGTAGGAGCAGTGGTGTCACCTAAACTCAGATTACAAATACATCCTTTTGCCTATATTTTAAGGGGAAGATGCTCTGTAGTTCACAGTAGATACCTTAGAAGGCTGATAACATTGAGATATCTATTCATTAGACATCAAGTTAAAAGCTTACTGTGGTGTGGCCACCACATCTAAGGATTGATAAATTAGGTGAACGTAAGAATTTCCCATTTTGATTTGTAGAGGACATCTGCAACAAGCAGGTAAAAAATGAACCAACAAAAAACATAACTGCAATACTAGGGTGCTTGTAGAAGTAGTGTTATCATCTGGGGTGTCTGTGGGGACAGTGTTATGTTCTGGAGTCTCTGTAATGGTAGCCTTAGAACCTGGGGGTGTCTGTAGGGGCCGTATTATTAATGAGGTGCTTGTGGGGGCAATGGTGTCATCTGGAATGCCTGTAGGGTCAGTTTTATGATCTGGGCTGCCTGTTGGGGACAATGTTATGATCTGGGGTTGTTCCAGTTGGTCAGGTCCAGGTTTAGCAACATTATATGCCCAAAAATGAGGTCAGCTGACTCCCTGAATATTCAGAATGACCAGCTTTTCCAGTCAATGGATTTCTTTCTCCCTGATGGTATGGGCCTATTCCAAGATGACAATGCCAGCATAGATTGGGCTAAAATTGTGGTTCAAAAAGGGAGCCATTGTTACACATGGATTGGCCACCACAGAGAGCAGACCTTAACCCCACTGAGAATTTTTGGGATGTACTGAGGACTCTACACAGTGCCCTGACTCTCCCATAACCCATACAAGATCTTGGGGAAAAATGAATGCAACCTGGATAGAAATTAATGTTGTGACATTGCATAAGCTTACTGAATTGATACCATGATGAATGTGTGCTGTAATTAAAGCTAAAGGTGGTCTAGTGAAATATTGGAGTGTGTGACCTAGTTGTTTAACTCGGTAACTCCAAGTCACACTCAGGGTAGCTAAAACAGCGTAAATAGAATAATAAATCAAGCCTTACCTGATCTGCCGGCATCCTTCTTCGCGATTCCTGTCTTCTTGTTTCCTGTGGCCGGCGTCTTCTGCATCCGATGAGTCTCCGAGGAATACCCAGTGAGGTCGGTAAGTGCGGACGTTCCGTTTGGGACGTGGCGGGAATTTCAAATCTATTTGTATTGCATTCAGTACAAAATAACTGTATTGAATGCATTACATTGGGTTTATATGTGTTAAAGCAGTACATTGTCTTTCATGAACATTTATTTTACAGTATAATATATTGGAAGAGTATAATATTTATTTATTTTTTTTAGAATTTTTAAAAAATTATTTAAAAATTTTTTTTTTTTTTTTTAAATGTATTAATTTAATATTTTGAAATGATTTTGTGTTTTAAACTTTATTATACTTATACTATTATATTACACTGTAAGATAAATGTTCATGAAAAACAATCTACTGCTTTTAGACATATAAATACGGAGAGAAATGAACCGCCCAGAAGGTAAATGCAAGAGCTATTCCATACATCAAATGAGTTTTAAAGAGGCAGGAAAAACCTTTTGATGTTGTTCAGTGATAAAGATATACCTCCAAGAGTTCATTGTTAAAGAAACAGTGTTCTCAAGTAGTACAGAACACATGGCTGTGTGTTACTGCTAAGATCTTACTATTATGAGGTTTTTGTGTTTTACCTGCATGCTTTTGGTGCAGAGGGACTTAAGGAAGAGATGGAAAAGTGAGAAGGCTTATGGGTATCTTCATTAATTCCTTCACACAGCAGAGAGAGAGAGGAAGCTACATATAATTATATGGAAGGAGTTTTTTTCCTACTTGGATATCAAGAGAAGTGAGACTGCTGAGAATAATAATACCCACATCTTTATCCTCAGTCCTGTTATAATACATTGCAATTTACTCCTGGCTGAATATATGTAGTATAATATATCTGTCATTTCTCAGAGACAAAGTGCCGGATAATGAAATTTAAAGTGGATCTGTCATTAAATTTACACGTTACATGAATCGATAGAGCCGACGTCAGCATTACAAACCACATTATTTTTTGAGTAAGAAATGTACCTCTTGCTAGCCATGCATTATAAACTGCTGTTTTCCCAGCCACCTTGTGAGACCTGGGCCACGTGGTCTATTACTACCAGAAGCACCTTCAATGTTTCATGATAGTATATTTTAATTATCCCACCATATTTATTCCCACAGCTATAATGTATTATACTACCGTCTTCCACATTTTCCATTACCTCCCCAACATTATCCCACCTCCATCCCCTCACCCACCACCTACAAACTAGGGACCCTATGCCCTATGTGGCACCCTCTCAGCCCAAGTAGCAAGTGGAGTACTTTTACTGCCCCTTCATGATAGTACAATCTGCAGGAAGTATATTGTATCAGGTAGACTCAGTCTGGTAGCAAGGCAATGAGATGAACCTAAAAATTGCATACCACCATTTTCATTTTTGGTATATTCTGCATATATATTTATTATTATTATACACATATTTATATAGCACCAACATATTACGCAGTGCTTTACAAAGTCATGTCACTAGCTGTCCCTCACAATCTAATGTCCCTACCATAGTCATATGTTTTTATTACAGTCAATTTTGTGAGGAAGCCAATTAACCCAACTACATTTTTATTTTTTTGGAGTGAGGGAAGAAACATGCAAAAAAGGAGAGAATTTGGAAACTTCATGCAGGTAGTGTCCTGGGCCACGATTGAACCTGAGACTTAGCTCTGCAAAGGCCAGAGCGCTAACCACTGAGCCACCATGCTGCCCTTACTTATTTATTTATTTATACATATAGAACAAGTGATGGGGACCAGGAAAGATTACAATTTGGATTGCCGCTGACCACTGTTGAAGAGCTCCTGATCAGTAAGTTATGTTATTTATTATACAGCAATCACTGATTGCCACCATAAAAAAATCCGGTGAATGGACAAATGTTTTATAAAAGGTGTCAATCATTTTTTTCATGTCACTAAGCTGCCCATTTTCTTGTTTGTGCAAAGGTAAGCTAACTCCTGTTCCCATGTGGAGGGGAACTGCCATCTGAGCAAGACCAATCAAGATTGATTGGGATGCCGAACCTAGATAAAAACACCTAAGGTGTTGGCGCCAATTGGGTGCTTGCAGACTTTGCTTGATGGTAGGTAAGAATAACTTTACTTTTTACCACTTTTCCACCACTGTCTAACTTTTTGTATTAAATCAATGCATTTTATGTATAGACAAAGTTTCCTGAAGGACTGTTTTACTCATGCCTAAGGAGGATCAACACTAGTACATGAAGGAGCCAATTTAAAATGCAGTATGGATATAGTTAGCTTGGTGGGAGATTTAACATTCAGAGACCATGGCAATGCTGATGGACTATACCTCCTGGTATCTTTGGAGCCCAACTGTTCTGATGCTTTCTCTCTCTGAGTTTTCAGATAATTATAAGATTGTTGTGTTTGGTGCCATGGTTCCACATCTTTTTCTCCCTGCAGCAATGACCATGACCAAGTTGCTTCCTCCATTACTGTGTTATAAATATTGCTCGCTGGACCAGTATTGCGCTTTGGCTAGCAAAGCCAACCCTTTCCCTGTGCAGTTGATGTCTCAACGGCCTGGCTAATGAATGCCTTTCTAATAAGCAAACATGAACACTGTCTCGCTTATGGACAAAGGTCAATCACTACCTTTAAAGAACAGTTTGAATTTTAAGTTACACCTCAGACAGGTACTCTTTAGAACATTATGTCATTCTTACCCTTTCCAATAAGCAATCAACACCAACTTGCAATCTTTTGTTCCAGCTCAAATTCTCTGCTCTTTCATCTATATTTCTTTAGAACAGTAGGAATTATTCTAGGCAGTGTTAGGTGAAAGTAATAATTAACATGTCGAATTTAATGAGATTGCGCCTTCTCAATTACTTTCATTTTATAGCTGATGGGAGATCCAAATCTGATATTAAAAAAGATTGAGAACTATTCTGACTGAAACAAAGCTCTCAATGAAAAAAAAAAGGCACCAGGATAAAACGAAAGCAATCCACAAGAGGTAATAAACGCGTCCTATGCTACCTTTAATATACAGGACACATAAACCACTGGGTTGGCACTTTTGTGATATGAGGAACACAGAAGTAATTGCAGTTTGTTTCGAGAAGACAGAGGTTCGATTATGTGCTGTTGTACATAAAGAGAGCATTCAGAGGCAGTTAAAATAGGTCATGTATGGAATTGCACTACAATAATTCACATATTGACATTGTGTAGCATGACATAGAAGCTGGGAATAACTTGCTCGCCCTGGAGGTGCTAAAAATAATCCCTGATAGGTTTTTAATGGTGACACTTGGCACTTGAAACAAAAATTGAGTGCAATTATTAGCGGCATATAGTGATTCAATACATATCAACGTTCAAACAGCCATGAGCTTGAATAAATTACAGGAAGGCTTCATTTTGAAATTTTCAATTTGAAATTTATTGTTCAAGAACAATGCTAGGAAACAAGTGAACGTCTATTTGAAACAGGAAGGTTCAGTGCAAGTTGGCACTAATTAAAGAAATGTATTATATTTAGCCTTAACGGTAAATGCAGCTAGAAAGTAGGGATTACTGAAGGGTCAGCCAAATTTCACTACAAATTCAAAGTTCTCAAATCTTCTCAAACTCAAATCTTGGTATTTACTTTTGGTCAACTTACTGTGTTTTCAGGACAGATGTTCACAATTTTTAACTTAGCAAATATCCAAGGTTTGAACCTTTTGTCTAGTAGGAAGCTAGATTTCTCCTTAACTCAACTACTCAGAGCTCCAGAACATACGAGAGGCTGAGCAGGGTTTAGTCTGTATTGACAATGTTTTGCTTTTTACTGATAGGGCTACCAATGGTGCCAACATCAAGTAGCTACAGCAGCAGCAAGGGTTCCTTCTGCAATTAAACCTAAATGATTACGTAGTTAGTTACATAGTCAGTCAGGTTGAAAAAAGACATAAGTCCATCATGTTCAACCACTAGGGAAATTTTCATATCACAAATATAAAACACTATAGACATCCAGAAGAAGGCAAAATACCCTGTTAAAATCTTCTCCAACAGGGGAAAAAATTTCTTCCTGATTCCATGAGACAATTGGATGTTCCCTGGATCAACATTCTCTGTTATTTTTACTGTAAAGCTTTAGTAGTCAGTTATATTCTGTGCTTCTAGAAAAGCATCTAGCTTTTTCATGAAGCAATATATAGTAGTTGCTGAAACTACTACCTGGGTTGGCAGCCTTTATGTTGCTGATGAAGCCTCATAGACGTTGGCTTCTTTTATAGCCTTGAGATTGGATTATAAAGAAGAGGCTATACAATGGTGCTATTGGCAAGATCAACATGTATTTACAACATGTTCAAGAAAAAGCATTCATAATACTCCTGGGCAAGGCTTTAGAGTATTTCTAGTGATCTTGTGCTAGTCTACCTAACATCATGATGGCATGTTACCGGGAGAAAGCCCTTTCATCTTCATAGAGAAAGCAGCACACGACACAGCTCAAGGCATGACGTCCCAGTAAATGAGACACTTCAAAAGGCAGTAGACAGATGCAAGTTGAGGATACAAGCCAAAGTCCGTAACAGTGATGCCAAATCAGAGCTCAGAATCATTGCTAGATGATCAGCCCATAGTCATGAACAGGTTGGCCATAGCAGTACAAAATCAGTTGACAAATATGAAGTTCAGAGTACAATATTTGAAGGCAGAGTTCATAGTCAAATAACCAGACAGGCCAAACTGATAAAAGCAAGATACGTAGGACATTTGGTGGAAACACTAGAGCTGGGCAAGCTTGTCCATGCATGCACATGCCACAAAGGCCATTAGATGTGCTCACTCTAGCTTCATGCACATTGGCCAACTGAAAGAAAGTCAATAAGAAACTGATAATAGTATTTTCAGAGACTGGTGACACTGTTTTAGTTCACTTAGAGAACCATTTAAAATGCAATAGTGTGGACCCAATAACATATCTCAATGGGCAATGGGCATTCCAAAGAAGCTTAGCACATCACTGTCTTTGGGATTACGAAAGAAAACCACTAGTAAGATTGATAAAAAAATAATAAAGAAAAAAGCTTGGTCATGCGACCATTCAAAGTCATGGCAATGGCACATCATCAGTCGCATCAAGCAAAGAGAATACCTTGGGCACTGCAGGCTCCAAATCATGGCACTTTATTAAACAGACTGTAAAATGGAACTGGTAATGCTGCAAGCACAATGTACAGGGGATACTGATATCAGCTCTTAGACATAAATAGTTCCCTTTGTTCCAATATACCTGGGCATGTTATCCTACCTGCAATGTAGATCACAGAATGATATATGCCTACCGCAATTAGAGAACCCATAACTACATTTATCAGTTGTCAAAGACTTCTTTTGTAGTCACAGACTGGATATACAGAATACTGAATATAACAATGGGCTGGAACATCATCATGGAGGATCTGTTGCCGGCCCACAGCTGAGAAGGCTGAATCTTTCATTTGTATATGCAAGCCAGATAAAGGGTTTTGATTAATGTAATTGAGCTTTCACAAATGTATGGTTGGATATTGGGTCTTTTCTGTAATTGTACAGCCATTGTATAGACAACTAGGCAAAACAGTGCTTGTGGGCTTCAAAAGGAAAACAAAATCCATTTGAGCAAAGCATCACAAATTGCCTCTTTAAATAATTAAGCAACCATTAAACAATGGAGGGAATGTGCTATGTGGTTGAATGCTTTTATTTTTCAACTCCGCCACATACGAACACCATTACAGGTACGAGTCTTCAGTAAGTCTTCTGTTGTATGAATCAAACTGCAATGATTACTTTAATAAATATTCGAGTCCCTAAGTGCTAGGCTGAACATTGCAAAGATACAAAAGGAAAGACGGGGCAGAACTGATATAGGCAGCATAAAATATGTTTGCAGCATAAACATTATTTTTGAAAAGAACATTATGAAATGCACTTTGATTAGGTATTACAGGAAAAGCATTGATGGATGTGACAGGATGATTGTGATGAATGATATACCAGGACAGTCAATACCTCTTTGTATTAGACACAAAACAAGCACACAAATACCAATGAATGACTCCAATTTGCGGCCAGACCCATTCTAACCTGTGTATTGCTTTGACACAAAAAAGGAGGAGTCAAAAATGTGTACTGCGGGGCATAATAATACATATTACTAAACTAATTATATTATGCCATGCTATTCTCTTTTGTGTTTTTCTGTTTTTTAACATTTTGTTTTTTCTCAGTTTGTTATTTTTATTGTTTTCTAATAATATTACTGTTTTATTATTATCATCAATAAAACTTAACACCATATTTAATTACCAAATTATTGAATTATATTTCATAATTGTTAATTGTTTTTCATGCATGCAAAATATTTTTTTTTTTAAATCAAGTTATTAAAACTTGTTTCATTTGCCAATCTCCAGGCAAAAACTAACTACTAACTACTCTTCCTTCTCAAACCCAATATGCATGCTTAGATTATTTCTTTACCTTTTTATGGAAGACATACCTAATTCGCCAATCCAGGTCTATTGACAGTGCCGTGTTAGTTGGTTCCCTTCTGTTGCCTCTTGCTGATGTCATTGCCCCTGCTTCCTATGCACTATTTAGAAAAGACCCCACCACTTGTCACCAAACATGTCTACATAATGCAATCACTGATGTGGACGGCTGAAGCCTTGGAAACAGAAGAAAAAAGAAAGATTAGAGATGATGCACCAGATAGTTTTTAGGATCTGTCCATGTTGTATGTTCATGTTGGTGTTGGACCTTCACCTTCTCAGGATCAGTTACACTAACATGGACTCCATACACTTGGGCAGATCTTATAAGTGTGTTAGATCGGCACATCAAGCCTCCATTATATACATCAATATCTGTAATTGTTGTGATATATTATGATACTGCTTAGGCATGACATGGCTGACTCTCCCACTGGATTGTTTTCTAATTGGGGCTGATTGATATATTGTACTGAGCACCCTCATTGATGCATGTGATTACTTTTCCTCCTTATGCTCCTGAGGAAGCGCTTTGGCACGAAACGTGTTGAGAACTTCGGCATTTATTGGCACAAGAATATTAATTTTAGAGCCATTTAAACTGTTGTAAGAGTTTGATTCATCTTTTATGTATTTGTGGTATATGATTCACATGCAGTGCCTAAGGAGATGCTTTTAGAATTTTAATGAGCTAGTATCTTATTGTATGTTTTTATGGATTATTAATAAAGGATCTCAATAAATGTTGCCCTTTTCCCCTTGAAAGTCCCACTTTGGTTAATTTTGTTTTGTTTCCATAAAAATAAAGCATTCATCACTACCCAGGACTATACCCAGACTCTGATCCCATGGTATATTTCCTCATGTTAGCAGCCTTTGCTATCCATTGCTATTTTAAACACATTATATGCAAAAAAAAACAGAAATTATCCTCACATGAAGTGATTATAGCACCAGAATTAAATCATAAACATTTTATTATTCTCATCTGGAGATATTCACGGAGATCACTCTGCTTCATAAAAAATTAGCTACCCTTTCCTTTGTTTTCAATATAGAGGGAAATCTTTGCAACCTGTCAGTCCAATGTAAACACACAGCATTGTTTCTAAGCTGTTAGAAACCTAGTAAAGCCCAGCTTGTGAGTGCTTTTTGTAATTTTTGAAGATCTTTAAGAAGGAATTACTTTACAGTACAAGCAGCTAGAAAGGTGAGGGAGGGATTGTTGTAAAGCTCTTTTACTGCCTGTTGGTAATATGTAAATATATTTAGTTTAAAATTAGAGGTACAATTAGAAGTGAATTTTAAAGAAGATTTAAAACCTAAATGAATGACAATAATGGGTCCATTTATCAAGGTTTTTTGACTCACATTACATTCACACATGAATAACATATTTTTATTATATGATAATGGGTAGATCTTGGGAGAAAGTTGTGTGAATCTTGGCAAACACCTTACATAAACAGACCTCTTATTTTAAAAGTACAATAGTTATGCCGATGGACTTTTGATTGCATCAGATGGGTTTTATGCTCTATGCAAATCTATGGGAAAGCAAAACCCACATGAAAAAGGTTAAATGTAGGTCAAAAAAACTGCAGGTAAAACTGCAGGTCAAATGTAGCTGTCACTGAATTTGAATGTATTTCAAACTAACGTCACATTGATGTCATCAACACATGCTCTTTGCCTAAAAAGTACATTCATATACTATTGCCAGGTTGGATTTCCAAATGGTGACAACAGTGGACTATGCCTGTGTAATGTGTGTTGAAATTGCTATTGTAGTTCTCAACAACTACAAGAAGACTTTGTTCACAGCCCTTACCTCTGTAGCTGCAGGCACTGAAAAGCTATTCATCTTCAAATTTTAAAGCATACATTTTAGCTTTATTAAATGGCCATAGAACAGTTTAAAGTTGTGTGACAGTTTTTTAATGACCCATGCTAGCCAAATATTATGTAATTTTGCATTTCTAATCTAATTTTGGATTTGTAACCTAATGTTCTGATTATTGGCCATATTAGCTCCACACATATAATATTTTTTACAGAAAAGACTTCTGTGCCTTGCTGCCATTAGGTATTCCAGTTTCATGTCTATTTTTTCAGATGTGTCTGGAGATGTCAGTACCTATGATATACAAAAGTTACATCAGTTTTATTAGCGAAATATTTTCTCGCCACCAGTTATTGTCATCAAAATATATAGCAAGGAATTAAGTTAATTATTTAAAGAGGCACTGCCACTTTCCTAGCTCCTCCCTAAACCTGACATGTATCTTTAGTCTACCCCTCTTCTTTGTGAAGAAGACAACACTCCCTCCCTGGTATGGATATCGGCGTGGTATAGGCGGTTTGAAGTCCTCGAGGGCAGTGTGTTGGGGAGCCATCTATGGTATTGGTCTCCTAAGTCTTCTATGGGTGATACTTTGTTGGGGATTGTATGCATATATAATATAGTTTTCAAGATATTGTGATTGCACCTGAGAGCCTGCTATATCAATGGAAAGCACAGGTCCCTGGATTGATGGTGGTGAAGGTAATGACTTCAAGGACCTGCAACTGGACCAATGGTTATGCTAGGTTCAGTAAATATTGTAATGGAATTTGGACCATACTCACAGGTGTCTTTATTGTGTTGAAGCTTAAAAGGGCTTATGCCAGTTAGTGGCTCTGACCTGCCACAGTCATATGTAGCATTAACAAACTTATCATGTGCTTGCTGGAAAGGTTTATTCCTCTTCCATATCACACAACTTATACAGGGGGATGATGATACACTACCCCTTCATCCCCACATGACAATGTTCGGGCCTGGCTACTCTTGCTTGAGCACCATGAAATAAGGGACATCACATCCATCTGGAAACCTTAGTTCAATAATGGGGGCCTCAATGTTGAAATGTGAGGAGGGATCATCAATGGATAAGTATCAATGCCTTGGTTGGTGGGCTATGGGTAGAAACTGTCTTTTTGTAATAAAAACAGCAAAGTATCAGTTTCTATTGAAAATCCTTATCTACAAATATAACTAATAATGACATCCCTACTTCCTAACTATAACAAGTGATTTTCTTACAATCCGTAATAGTCAGAATAAATAATTTATGAACTTGTATTACTTATATTATACTGCATATTTACTGTATGTCATGCAGTGTTATGCTTTACTCCATCTTATTATTTTGTATGATATTGAATTGAATTGCTTTGCATTACTTTGTATTGTATTGTATTGAACTGCATTGTATTGTATAATACTTCATTGTATCTTGTCATCTCTTATATTGGCAGTCATTTTTCCATCCACAGAACCATCACCAGCTTCAGATAAATGATGTGGTAGATTTAAATTTTCTTCCTGTGTATGCTTTTATTCCAATCCGGCTGTTGGGGGATTCGAGGCACATAAGATTAATGAGTTGTGTAATGAGGAGGTGATATTTACTACCCTGAGATCACAGAGGTGAGCGCAGCCCCTGTCCCCTCATTAAGTAAAGACGGCAGGAGAAATTGAGTGAACTGGAGACAAGGGGGAATGATTTCATCTGAATCAAGACAATGTCATTCACCCGGATCATTGTTTGCTTTCTGCAGCAATGTCACATTCGTATCTCATGTAGAACAGTGCTTATAAATTTGTTCTTCGAAATGTAACAGTGATTCAGAACTAGGCTTGGCGTGCAGTGTTATTGCTCCTCAACAATGTAAGTGACAAAGCAGTCTGTTACTGTAACATTCAAAGACTCACTGGAAACTACATTGGAGAGGCGACCTGCGGTGCTGAATCCAGAACATCAATGATGGAAGACTAAAATAATATTTTAGTACTTATTGAGGTCCTAGTGTTGTCCAAGGTCCTTAGGGGTCATCCAGATCTATGTGATGGCACCAGTAGAGCTGGTCAGGGGGTGGCGCTGGCTGAGTTAAGGGTGCACAGCTTACTTATCCCAAGAGGAATAAATGTGACCATTTACGAAAAAAAAGAATGTTCTAGCATGTAAAATATATTAACTATTGAAATTGTTCTTCTTCCCTTGTGGACCTCTGGTAGACATCAGATCTTACTTTCCATGTCGCCTTGCATTCTCTCTTGCTGTCATACAGGCTACCCCGTGTTATTCTCCATCTCATATGCTTTGTATTTCCATCCACCAGCTCTTACATACCTGAAGTGTAAAAATATAAATCTTCTGTTTTAAAAAGCAGTCCTTGATCTCCCCTCAGTTGACTTTGCCTTGCCTAAGATGATTTCATCAATCAGCTGCAGGCAAGAAGAACATTCCCTTGGTCTCCTCTTCCCTAGTGATCAGACTTCAACATTATATCTTTAAAGTGAGTCACAAGGTAAAAAGCTGAAGCCAGGGATTGATCGATATCAGATATAAGTAAACATAGCCAAGTACTTCAAAGGTGCCAGGATTTACATGATGGTGACAGCATTGTGGTCCCGGATGTAGATGTTGACCATAGATGATGCAAGAACAAATATGGCTCTGTGGTTTTGGAAAGAAAGGCAGCAGAAGGCATTATCAGGGGAGTTTTGTGACCTCTTTAAAAGGGATAAAAACAAATTTGTTTGGATGGATTCAATTTACAAGGAAAGGTTTCCGAAGCCAAGGTCAACTTTGGGCATTTGGCTTGGATTGGAATAAGTACTTTTTGATACCCTTTTATTCGTCCATCCACAGCCAATAAGCTATAATGTGTTTCCCGGGAAGGAACTTTTACTCAATTGTAAAAGGTAAGGAAAAGGGGGCCTGGGTTTCCCAAACCCCAACAAACCGGGTTGCCCTGGGGGGCTCCCTGCTTTAAAAAAACACTTACCAAGCAGTAAGGCTTTGTTCATTTTTCAATACATCATTTTCAATTTTCACTGCAGTAAACCTTTCAAGGAAAAACAAGGATCTCACTGCACACACAAAATTCCACAGCATAAGCAAAGTTAACCTAAAAGGTTATATAAGCTGATAATGATATCATCGAAGATTAACACAATGTGCAGGAAAGGGAACTGACAAAGGATATGGGGTTTGTACTAAAAGACAACGAATATGAAGGGTGAAGGATTATGGGATAATGTGAAATGCACAGCATGGATGAAGGAAGTAGATTTCGCTAATGGTCATGGTGCACAAAAGTGCTTATAGCAAGGAAGTGTTATTTTGTGGTTAGAAGTTGCACAATGTAAGATGGATGAATGTGAGGCTACAGGACGTTGCAGGTCAAACAGAAGAAACGGATTAACAGAATTTGATGGTAATATAACAACGTTAGGACTATTGATGATCGAGTACAGAATGTAAGAGATATTGAGAGGGCACCCATAAGGGCAATTAAATATGAGACAAGATTTGTTATTTAATAATGAAAGGGAACAGGGCAGATAGGTGCAAAAACTCATTAAGGTCAATCAGATCTCAGGTATGTGGTCATAGGTTTCAGTTTTGATGAGTAGTATTTTCAAATGGGATATGTCAAATCATCTGATGGGTCACAGTTGATAAACTGACATGAGTTAGTGATGTTTCGTAGGAATTGGGTCGTGTTGCCAATGGTCTAGCCCAGTGTTTCTCAACCTTTTAAACATGGGGGATCCTTGAAATAACCTTTAGGTCTTAGGGAACCCAGCTATAAATACAACTCACAGTACATTACTGAGGTGGTATGGAAGTGAGTGAGTAGGAAGTATGTCTCTTGTATTGCTGGCCATTGGAAAGAATGTTGCCCTTACAGATAGCCAAAATGATCACTGGTATCACTTAAACTGACCATAGAGGCACAAATTGTTCATGGCTCAAAGAACCTGTAGCAACCTCTGGAGGAACCCTTGCCAAAGAACCTGTAGCAACCTCTGGAGGAACCCTTGCCAAAGAACCTTTAGCAACCTCTGGAGGAACCCTTGGATACAATGAAACCTAGTCTTGCTCATTGGTACTTACTACATTTCTCAGGGGCTGTCAATCCTATAGTTCCAGGTGGTGGTGTGTGTGTGTGTGTGGGGGGGGGGGTGACATCTGTATTATTAGAAGCCTAAGAAAGACCTAATTACATGACAGATGCCCATCAAGTTCAAACTAAAAATAAATACATTATAACCTGCATCCTCAACACAATAAACCAGCAACTGATCTAGAAGAAGGCACCGAGCTTCAGTAGGGTTGATACTACCTGGCTCTTCAAAGCAACTGGATAGTCACTTGATCAACTCTGGGGATAACATTTCTTTGCTATGGTAGGTAGGAGAACATGCAATACTTTGCTTGCCCTCTCTGCTACTACATGGCCATGTTTGCATTTTGTCTATTAAGAAATCTAATAGAAACTCTGTTGAAATTTAGTTGTTAATGTACATTGTGGGCAGGATTCTGATTGGTTAGTGGGTGGTACTTCCCCTAAAAATAATTTCTGACAGTCACATACAGAATAATTGATCAGTAGTCAGTTTGCCAATGTATATAGTCTGTAGTGTCCACATGGGCCACACAAGTTATTATTTAGTTATTACCACTCAATACTAGATTGTAAGCTCTTCGGGGCAGGTTCCTCTCCTCCAGTGTCACTGTCTGTTTTTGTTTGTCATTTGCAATAAGTTGGCACTATATAAATCATGTTTATTAATATTATTATTATTAATAATAATAATAATAATAATATTAATGCTCCTTATGTTTGAATGGGGGTGAATAATCTGGATCTTTTCACAATGGAGCCCATGTTTAAAACTGGTGAATAACATGATCACAAGCAGCGTGTTGTTATTACAGCAGAAAAAATGCCACTACTGGCATTACTTCATCTATAAAAGTGGTGATCGCCTGATCACTAATGAACTGGTTAACGTAGCCTTGATCATCACTTTTGCCACAATTGCCCCTTTTCAATAATACTGTTTTTACCCTTTTCATACAATATTGAATCTCAGTGCTGTTGATCTCCTCCAGCTGCTTCAGTCACTTTCTGTCTACATCCCCATGCTTCAACATCGGCTGCACATCACTGCTCTGGACTGACTTCCCAATTCTGACACTTGTAGACCTCTTGTGTGCATGGGGTGTCAGCCTGACCACTTCTAAATTCCATAATACACATGTGATGGGTGACAATCATTACAATTATCTGAAAGAAAATTGAAAACATTTTTGATTGCACTGACAAAAAATATATACAAAAAACATATAAAAATTGTGAATGGGGTTTAAATCTATTTTATCCTGGGATAAACTGATGGGAAACAACGAACCTGTTTGATTATATTATCAACACAGCTTATGCAGCATGATGCAGATCTCAGGTGCTGGCTGATGTGGATGAAAAATAGAGTCTGTTATTTAATGTCTATTAATGTCTTAGGGGAAGACGACGGATGATGTCACCTGCTTATCTGTGAATAGAAGTGAAGGACGAGCTTGGCGGTATTTGATGTCCACATCGAGCATCGGAACCACTACAGTGCTGCACACAAATACAGGAACAGGGGAACTTGGTTGCAATTTATTAATGGCACCATTTGAATGCTCTAGAGATCACAATTGGTAATAAAATTTTGGGGAAATTGTAAAATCTCCTTTATGCTGTCTCTGAAGGTTCTCATTTATCCAAGTTATTGTATATCTAGTAGTTATATTACTATACTAGTCATATTCAACTGGATTATGTTGAAGATGTTTTATAGACTTTCAAGATGCTTCATAGTGACCTTTATAACATAGAGGAACCTTTAAAGTAACTTTCAGGTCCTCAGGGAACCCCTTTTATAATTCCTATATCTACAGATCACAGTATATTAGTGTGGTGGTCAGTGCGAAGAATTCCTCTTACATTGCTGGCCATTGAGAACAATGTCACCCTTACAGATAGCCAAAAAGATCATTGGTGTCACATTAACTGACCTAAGAGGTCCAAATTACTCAAGAAATCCCTAGCAACCTCTGGAGCAGCAATTTGCCAACCTTTTGGTCCTCACGTACCACTAAATTCATAATTTGAAATCCCGCGGACCATTAATATGAATTTGTTTATAAAGATAAATACATTTGTAAAATAATGATCTTCCTAATGGTGCTGACAAGGACTGTGGCGGCTCTGATTCATTGATCAGCTCATGGTTAAGTGAAGTATTACTATTGTTACTATTATCATTACTTGCATTATCTTTGGTATTACTAAAAAAATGTAAAATATTTGTTTGCTTTTTGTCACTCGTTATGGGTTTATTTTATTCCAATCTAAGACCAAACAAGAAATGATAATTATCAAACTCAAACAATTTGATGCCATTCAATATACCAATTATAGAAAATACCCAGTTCAGGTCATACTTACCTATAAAGATCACATGAGAAATAAACAAATAAAATCAAACAATCAGATGAGAATCGGTATTGGCGGAGCGGGGTGACTGTTGTAATGGTGGAAACAATACTGAAGCGTACGGCTCGGGAATGGTTGCCTCATACAACTTAAGAACCACCCTGTTCTATTAAACACTAATCCTTGGTGTCAGGAAGTCTGCATAGAAGTTAAAGCCTTTGAATTACATTGCCAAAGATGTAAATTGCTACCAAAACACATTGGGTCTGATTTATTAAAGCTCTGCAAGGCTGGAGAGGATACACTTTTATTAGTGAAGATGGGTGCTCCAGCATACCTGAAATTGATCTGGTCCAGGATTGAAAACATTTGCTAGCAACTAGCCAATAACTTTGAAGAAATCCATTCCAGGTTTGCTGGATCACCCAACTTCACTGATGAAACTGTATCCTCTCCAGCCTTGGAGAACGTTAACACATCAGCCCCCCACATGTTCCCACAGTAATTGCTATGGTAGAAATATGAGGCGGTATTATAGATAGAAGACAAGTGGTGGCAAAGGTCCTCACCTGAGTTCAGTAATAGTTTTTCTAAGATGTAGATGGCCTCTTGCAAACCAGTTGTCCTCTCTACAGATATTATGCGCCTTGTTGCTCTGAGTCACACCTTCAGCTAGGAATTTGGAAGGTTTAACACTTATGCAGACTTCCTATACCAAGGATGGGATTAGATCACCAGAACAGGGCGATTCAACAAATTTACACCCCCTGCTCCTGGCCAATCAACATCTGCAGTGTCACATTCCACGGTGATTGGATAAAAGGTACAGGTAGTCCCCAGGTTACATACGAGATAGGGACTGTAGGTTTGTTCTTAAGTTGAATTAGTATGTAAGTCGGAACAGGTACATTATTTTAATAAATGAAATTAGGACAGATATTTGCCTCAGCATATTATTAGGCAGCATGGTGACAATTACTGTATAAAATCCTCACTGTGAGCTAATCACAAACAAAGCAAAAACAAAAAAAAACTTTATAGAGCCTAGACATTCATTAACTTCTGGAGCAAGCTGTGCTTTGATATGGAAAAAGAAACAACTGCAGAGTTTGTCTTGGTCAATAAAGAGTTACAAGAGGCTGCAGAAGAGCTCAGTCCTTAAAGCGGAACTATACTCAAAAAAAAAAAAAAAAAAACACACTTGCCTTTAATCCCGCAGGGCAGTCCGATCACTCCGTGGGTGTCCGGCATTGAGTCGTCTCGGCATCCGTCCCAGAGGTGGGGCTCCATGCGCGGCCATCTTCATCTTCTCTTCCGGGTTTCTTATTCTACGTCACCCAACCCAGGAACGAGATCAGATGCGTAGGATGAAAAAAAATGTGCTAATCTCACTGCGCATGCGTGAGATCAGCAAATTTCTTCTTTGAGCAAAAGGCTCCTTCTGTGCATGCCTGAGCGCTCAAGAGCCTCCTGGGATGCCTGATGTGGATATCCTGAGAGGCTTTCCCATTCATTCTCGCAGCCGAGAATTAGAGGGAGGTGCTGCACCCTTTTATGTCGAGTGAAAATTCTTACTTTAGGTACGCTTTAAGATCACCCACAACCTCAGCTGTGTTTAACAAAAGATTTCTTCTGCAAGTTATGCAAACCCCTACCCTCCCCCATCAAGCCTCCGTCCTGCACACAAGCAAGCAGGGAAGCCCCGTTTGTATCTAGGAGTCGTCCGTATGTCGGATGTCTTTAACCCGGGAACTACCTGTATTGGTGCTGCTTGGATATGGCTGGGGATTTCCTACACTGGTGGAACTGATGAAGCTGGAGAAGTTGGAAAGCTGCGAAATGTTGTCATTATTACAATTACAGTTTCCGTTTAATGTGAATATTACTAGCTTTGCTTTTTGCTAATTTTTCTTCTTTATTTGGTCCTGGCCATAGCACATAATACAATAAATAAACTTTTCCGGGTGCTTTTAGGTTAGTTACAGCAAGTCGCTCATCCTTGTTGTTTTTTCAGACCATTAGGAAAGAGACAGACTGCTAATTACAGCTTCAATGGTGCCTTTGCACCCTGGCACTGCCCTGCATAGGAGGTACCCGGAGACAAACTAGGGCCACAAATGGGCACCTCATGAGGAGAAAATAGTCCGCAGCACAATGTCTCCTCCTCTCCATTGGCGCTGCACTGCCAGCTCTCCCTCAGCAGCTCATTCTGATTGGCCACTTACAAGTGAAGTGAACCTAGCTCTGCCACTGACTGAAACCTCAGCACCTTGGAAAGCACGCGGAAGAATACTATGAACTTCAGCACCATGGATAGAGCCTGCCGGCGGAGTAATACCTTCAACTTCAGCACCCTGGTGAACTCCCGCCGGCGGAGGAACACCTTTACCTTGACACCAGTCAGCAAGGAAATACCTATCATTGATCAGTAACATTTGACAGACGTGTTGTTTAGCCAATCAGCCTGGAAACAAAAAAAGGCTGGTTACATTGCGGAAAGATTTCTAAATTCTCCGCCTTATGGGAGGAGCCGAGCAGGCTGGTGCAGCGCTGTTTATAGAGAGCGGGCAGAGCTGCTCAGTTCAGTCTCCGGCAGGCGGAGGGTTGGGAGGGTTCGGTGGTTGTCACAGCTTTGGATTGTTCATTCCTCGTCTATGAGGCTCCGGTCTCCGGGCAGTGCCAGGCTTTAGGATCTCTCTTCTGTTTCCCGGACTCTTGTGTGTGTGTGTCCCCGTCATGGAGAAGTATCTGCCCCAGCTGCTGGCTGAGAAGGACGCTCTGGACCCCTCCTTCACTCACGCGCTCAGGATGGTGACAGAAGGTGAGGGAGCTGCAACTTCTACCATCACCCAGGGCAACCAAAAGCTGCGAACTTTAATTAGGGACCCCCCTATCCCATCCCTGGACAGGACATACCCCCCATTGCATGAACCATGGCCCACCAGGCAGTGACCCCTGGGGAGGAAGGTTGGGGAGCACAGCATGGAGCTGCGCCTCATCATCACATCACAAGGGTTCATTCCTGGTGACCATCAATTTTAAAGTTCATCAGCTGCAAGGGAATTGCCCCTACTTCTTATTTCCCCCAAAAAACAGGGGCCCCCATTGGTACAAAGTCAAGGGTCCCTGTGTTATCTTACTCTTGGGGCCCATACGTCTTACAGATGTTTAACCCAAAAAAACAGGGGCCCTGATTAGTACAAAGACAAGGTCCCTGTGTAATCTTACTCCTGGGGCCCCTACGATTTACAGAGTGTTTCTCCCCCAAAAAAAAACAGGGCTCCCTGATTGGTACAAAGGCAAGGGTCCTTGTGTAATCTTACTCTTCGGGCCCCAAGGTCTTACAAAGAGTAGACATCCTAAGGAAAATCAAAAATGTTACTCTTGGGGCCCCTAGCAGGCATAGTCTCCAGGGGGTGGATTGTTGGGAATGACCCCGGGGGAGGGCTGGGGGGCATAGCTGGAGCTGTGCCCCATTACCACGTTGCAAGGGTTAACTCTTGACGCCCTTCACTTTTAAAGTCCATCGGCTGCATAGGAATTGATTGTTGGGGCCACTACATCTTACAAAATTGTTACTTTTGGGGCCCCTACCAGGCAAAATACAGAGGTACTTGCAGGGAGTAGGCTGTTAGGAATGGCGTCCTGGGACCTAAGAACAAGGTTATGAGCTAATAGCATTCCATAGGGATCAACGTCTTGAGTCGGTACTTTGGGTACTAGGTACATTGCAGGAATTTATTTTTGGGGCCCCTGTTACAACGACAAGGGTCTTATAATTTACTCCTGGGTCCCCTGACTATTACAAAGACAAGCGTTCTTGTGTAATCTTACAAATGTACTCTTGGGGCCCCTACATCTTACAAAGATGAGGCATCGCAAGCAAAATAAACGTTGTTACTCCGGGGGACCCTAATAGGAAAAATCTAGAAATCGTTGCAGGGGTAGATCGGTGGGAACGACCACTGGGGATCTAAGAACAAGGTTTGGGCTTAGATCTTTGAATATATACCACACCGTAGAGATCAGCTCCTCATGTCTAAGGGTTCCATGTGCCAAGTGGGAATTGATTCTTGGGGCCCCTGCACAATCTTACAAATTTACTCTTGAGGGGCCCCTGATTATTAATAAACAAGGACTCTTAGTGACCCAATACCGGGCTGAAATAATAACTCATCGAGCTCATACAAACACGGGATAAATCCATGAGTCTCTGCAGCCTCTCGGGCATTTATTCTCGGAGTTCCTAAGTTTAAGGTCCCTTTAAAACTTTCTTGTGGAACCCTAAATAGAACCTCTTGTAGGGAAATAGAATGTAGGGTTACGGTTCAAGGACCAGGTAGCAAACGAGCCTTAAAATTGGCTTCTAACTTTTGTAACGTGTACTCTACACCCTTAGATTAGGAATTATTAGAATGTATCACAATTAGACAAGACCCCACCTGTAGTATCATAGCACTTGACTCCTGAAGACCCTAAACGTTCCAGTCCCGTAGAGGGTTCCTTATGGGTTCTTTATTGTTCTAAAGACCGGGGGCCATCTACTATCACATAATGGTTTGTTTTTGAAGCCCCTGAGGCTCCCTTGCAGCCCAACAGCGGTTGGATCATTGGATTCCAGTCAACAGGCTGCCCGAAGTATTGTGTAGATTAGGTTTTGATGAACATAGCTTTTGCAATGGTTGGAGGTTTTTTATACTTACAAATCCTGAGATCCCCTACATTACAATAATTGCCTCCTAGGGATGATTATGAGAGAGCAGAAACAATGGCATAGACTGGGGGCCATTTGTATCCTCATGGGGAATGAGTTTGGATTATTAAGGGAGCAGTCATTGCCTGGACTGGGGATTATAATATCTTCTATTTTACCTGAAGCCATCAGTTGACCAACATTTATCCAAAAACTTGTCCTGGGTCCTTTCCTTTGGATGTTTGCCAGCTTTTGGTGGATAGCCAAGTATTGGTGCCAATATAGTAGCTAAACCCAAAACCATTTGCTTCCCGAATTCTACTTGCTGCCCATCCCAGAACCCATGGCGTTAATCTATAGAAATACCCTGAAGTGTTAATATCTAATAAATATATCCCCGGGCTCCAGGATTTCCAGATTCCTTATAGCCCTATACTTAGAATTGGTGTGGTTTAAGCCTTCATACCCCTGTGGTCTCTGCAGATGTTATATCGGTTGATGGTATTATATTGGCCTGCACACCACTTACAAATCCACCATGCAAGGATCCCAGAAGTAACATTCCTTTGTTCCAGATTCCCTAATCGTGAAACTTTTTGTTGCATTGTCTTAAAATAGCTGCAGCACGCCAGGCATATCCTTTATGCATTGCTGTAATGATTTTATACAATTATACTCACATATGATATGCACGTAATAAATTGTATGCAAGAGACAATTTATTTATTACTTAAAGCTTCAGACTAAAACCCTCAAGCTGCCTTTTTCGGCACATTTAGGTCCCTTTTTTTTTTTAAATGGTTGCAGATCATGTGACCTTTATTCCAAAATCCTGAGCCGGAGACTTGAAAGGTCTTTGTCAGATCATTACATCATGTTTATCGGTGTCATCGGTGGAAGTCCTGTAGATGCCTGTAACTGATCTTACAGCCTCCAACATGTTCTCCTGCCGTGTGGGGAGTATTTGGTTTCTCATTTGTGTGTTTCGAGGTGGAAGGCTAATGATTAAAATCAGGTTTTCTCTCTGTTTGGTGGTTTTTAATAGGCAACCAATGCAAGTTAGCACCGTTGGATTCCCCTTGTGTGTTTCGGAGTTCTATTTCAACGATCAGACTGCAATTAAAACCTGGTGGCTGTTTGTACGTTGAATATATATATATGCGTGTGTGTGTGGAATCTTTGGAAT
Source organism: Pyxicephalus adspersus (assembly GCF_032062135.1). NCBI lineage: Eukaryota > Metazoa > Chordata > Amphibia > Anura > Pyxicephalidae > Pyxicephalus > Pyxicephalus adspersus. The sequence goes on along the minus strand of NC_092862.1, from coordinate 7,680,211 downwards.
AATGCAGACATCTGCTGTGTGTTGATGTTACATATTTCTGGACAATGCATTCTCCTGCTTGTGTTTTCTGCAACTGGAATGACCTCTTGTGGACTGTTTGGTATTTCCTTTAAATCTACTATGACTGCATCTCTGTTGCTGCTTTCACTCCATGTAAGTGAATCATTGTTCACAGTCATCGCTTGTGCGCTTCCATCTGCATTCATCCGCTCGTTACCACGCAATTAGAAGAATCGCCAACGTTCAATATTTAAGCCTCCTTTAGGCCCGTCTAGACTCCTAACTCCGTGAACATGTGCAGTTTACACTTGTAAATATGGTGTGGAGCAGTTTTCACACAGACATTATCACTCTGTCATTTTACAAGCTCGGTCTTGTCATGATTGCGCGTTATAGAGATTCACACAAACTGGCAGATCTCCGCTTTCCCTGGGAATAAATAGCGAGCTCCTAGCATCTCATTCTTTGTAATTAGTAATGCTTCAGTCTTGTTTTGTATTAGATATCGGGAATACGTTCTCAGCATTGGATTTGAACTTGGTGCTGATGTCTGTGCCCGCATTTTCACCAATTAATGAGCACGCTTTGGGCGGGTACGTTAGTAACTGGAACAAACAATGAGATGTAGCGATAGTGTCTGCACAAGGCGTTAATTGATCTGCGTGCTGCTTTGCATTCGATTACACTTGCAGCTGCATTATTCTGCTTTATGGAAAGTGAGGGGAATACAAGAGAGGGAGAACGGAACACACGCTGCCATTGTTAAATATATTCCTGTTTAATTTTATATATAGAGATTGGAAATAAAATAGAATAATGACGTCATACAAACTTTGGACCAGTTTCATTGTCTTGCAACAATAGAGATCACTTTTTATTACACAGACAAGGGGTTAATTTTATCATAAATCGAGGCTTCTCCTTTAGGTACTTTCATGTGTGGTGAGATTCAAAGCACGATAGTCCGAGACACCTGAAGATGAAGCTTTCTAAAATACATTGTTACTCAGTGTTCTCCCCAGGCCCGGACACACCACCTGGCACTTTTCAGTAACCACCCGGCTGTTTTTGGGTGGTTACTGAAGAGTTGGGTCACAATACAGGGGCTGCTACCCATCTACAATTTTTCCCACCTGGCTTAAAGAAAAATTCTGGGTTGAACACTGATTGTTACTTCTCCTTGGTAATGGTATTTATTATTGTTACATGAACACATTCATTGTCTTAGAAGCTTACTCCGGGGGCCCCTACAGCAATATTTCAAGAGTGTTTACTAAGGACACAGGGACACTTTCACCCTACAGTTCATTGTTCTCCCCAGCTCCATTTAGCCGGGCGCACTGCCCAGCACTTTCCAGAGACCACCTTGCTTTTTTTGGGTGGTTACTGAATAGTTAGGTCACATTACAGGGGCCACCACCCAACTACAGCTTCTTCCCATCCAGCTTGGGGATAATACTGAAATTAATGAGCTTCTTTTGACTTCTACATAGTTATATTTAAAAAAAAGACATCAAATCCATCAAGCTTAGTCACTGGGGAACCTGCATATTTCAACCTGCACTTTTAAATACATCAGCACGTGGCAAAGCTTCAAATGTTGGTGGAGTTGGTCTGAGACTTCTAAAGTTGAAAGCATTCCAAATACACGTTGTTAATAATTAGGGGGTGGTGGTAATTAAATAGAACGTCCGCTATCTTTTCTTAACGATTTATTACAGCTCTGGAGAAGACTATCATAGGAGCACCTGAGTGATCCATCAAACCTGGGATGGACTTCTGCAAGCTCCAATAATTGGCCGAAAATTCTGGATTAGATCCATTCCAGGTTTGCTGGATCACCCAGGTTATCCCATGATAGTCTATCCTTTTCAGTCTTGATAAATCTAGCTCAACAAGCTCATATTGTATGTGCTGCCAAAATACCCGAATGGGCATAAATAACAAATTGGGTGCATGAAGAACTACTCAGTGTTGGATGGGTTTAACCATTTGGTGGTATGAAATGATTCTGTTTTGAGCCGGCGGTCGTTCTTAATATTAACGTAGTGTCTATGTTACAGAATAATTGATGGAAGTTGAAAGGATGCAGCAAGCTGCTTCTGTTGTCAGCTGTTTTTCTAAAGAATAATAACGGCACAGACAGATCCTTTAAAGGGCGAGAAGCCTTCCCTCCCGCTGATTTTTATTTTCCCATCGGTGATCATTTTTGAGGTTACGACCATGGACTGCACGTCAGCATTTTGTATTGACAGAGCCATTATTAATTCAGCATCATATTGCTGTATTCATCCGTATGGATTCCATAAAGACATCGCCATTATTCCGAATAAATATGGCACCCCAAGCAGTTTGTAGATTTCTTACAAATATCACAGACGGAGCTGTTATAACTGCAAATGTCCCGCCTCGTGCCATTCCTAAAACAAGATTCCTATATATTGTCGGCCGGGCTGCATTCTGAGCCGTTATCTTGGCAAGTCACAACCTCTATAAGTGATGCTTAGTTCCGGCTTCCAAATGTGCCATGTTGTATTTTTCTTTCTGTCTGCCCTGCATCTCCCCTGACGTCCTCATCAAGACCAGTTTATCACAAGTTGGAAAGGCTAAATTGGAATTTGTTGCATAATTCACACAGCCCCGCTCTCTCGCCTGTGCTGGGAATTGGAGGTTTGCAGGCTTCTGATAATATTCTATAACACTGCCTGCTGTGCAAAACACATTAGATGGGGGGGAAAGCACAAAGATACAAAGAGGAAGTGTCTTTAGCAAATCATTAGCTTGGAAAGGTTTTTTTACTTGTGCTGATAATTGTTTTTATATATTTTTAAAGGAGCCTACCACTTTTTATTTTGTTTTTTATGTGTAAAATGAAGGTAGATAAACAACTCTATGTAAGGATCTGATACAAATATGAAGGTTGTGTCTCTTGACAAAGAATTTGTATTTTTTTCTATCTCATTCTGCCTCATAGCACAGCCATGTCTGACAGGATAAGAAGACCTGATGTTTCCCTATCAGGTCCCAATGGGGGGGATTTACTAGAGCAAGGGGAATTGTCTCCCTGCAAAATATAATGCACTCAGCTTCGTGAATTTGGTGATAATTTGTTTTGCAAAGAATACCCAATCACATGCAAAATCATCTACAATCATCATCTACAAAATATAAATGATTGGATGGTTCAAGTCAGTGATGCTTTATCTCATTTACTAATAAGCCAAGTGAAATATTACTTGCAAGAGACAATTCATCTTGGCAGGTGAACAGTCTGGGTTCCATTTTTTTAAAGCTCTCCAAGATTGGAGAGGATAGATTACAGTATTCTTCCCAGATTTTTTTTAAGTTGGGTGGGAAGAAGCTGACAGAGGGAGGCAACCAGCTGGGTGGTTACTGAAAAGTGCTGGGTGGTGATCCCGGCTTAAAAGGGTTAGGGAGTACACTGGACTATCATTAGAAAACCTGGGTGAACCAACAAATCTAACATGGATCTTGTCCATTTGCCAACTAATAGTGAATTGTTTTTAAGAAATACATTCCAGGTTTTCTGGATCACCCATGTTTCTCATGATAGTCTATCTTCTTCAGTCTTGGAGAGCTTTATTCAATCTTGCCCCATTTATTTCTTTAGTAAGTCACCCCCAATGTTCCTGTTATTTTCCAGTTATGGAGACAACACTTTACCAAGCAATTGAAGGGATCTTTCCAGTGGAGCCTCAGTAAAAGTGTCTTACTTTGTCCAAAATTAAAATAAAAAAAAATAAATAAACACGTACAGATTTTTAGCACCCCCCTTTTGCCTTACACAACCAATGACTGAGCAGTAAGAGAGTAAGCAGCACACTGATAAGCTAATCATGCTGCCGCTCTGTTCACTCCTCCACCTATCAGCTTGTTTCCTTATAACATGTGACCATTGCAGCTTTAATAATCGGCTCCTTGTGCTGCATCTCTTTTTCAGTGCAGGGTGCTGTAGGAGGCTGATACCAGGTTTAGGTATACTTGGAAAAAAAATGACCAAGGTTTATTTTAATTTTCAAATAATTATGTGTGTCTATCATGTATGCCTCCTTTTTAGTATATCAGCACAGAGATTTTTCTGTACTGTACCTGTCTCAATGTACGTTACAATTTATAAATCAACCATAGTGAGATGAAGTTACAAGTTGTTTATTTTTTAATTGCTGATTTGCCAAAGCAGTTGTTTGGCATGCATCCTGGTTGTTCTGTCTATACTACACATGTCCTATAGAGGGAGCTCCTAATGGTTTGTTTTTAAATCAAGCAATAAACTATATCAGAACAAGCATAAAGAAGAATCAAAAGAAGAATCAAAACAAGTAACAATTTCTTACTATAAACATCTCCTATTCATATTCCTTTTAGTATTTTTTTTTAAACCTGTTCGATGAGTGCAAAAAAAATAAAATGATCCTGCTATGAATGGTCCTTATTCAGGTTGCCTGTGGGAACTACACATCCCATACTCATGTTATGAAAGTGAAGGAAAGCTGTTTTTGAGTCCTAACACAATTCTTCTTCTAGGACATTAATTATAAATATGAGTATTCGAATACATTTTTTTTAATCATTTTAACAATCTGATTGTCTATTCATCAAAAATATTAACTAGTGTGTGGAATGTGTAGAGGAATTCTCCTGATTTGATTAATTTCCTTTGACTTTGTCAGTGCTATGCATCACTTTTTGCCTAAAGTATCATTCTGTACCCCAGGGAAACCCTTATAATAATGTTAAGGTCCCAGTACACCACTACCACAAATTATATCTACAGGTCATGGAATGTCATTGTGATCAGTAAGCTGTTGAATATTTTATATAGAAACGTAAAGAAGATAACAGGTACAATATTTGACACCTAACACGGATTATTTTACAACACTCCTGTGTTCTATGTGTGTAATATTTGGATGAAACAAAAAACAATGGCCAGAAAATAATATTGATGTTGGTAGAGTCCCCTCTCACTTATTGCCCATGGCAAGGTACCCCACTTACAATAGTAGTCAATGGAAAAACACTCCTTCAGATTGGCGGTCAGTAGAGAGAAGCTCCTTTATATTGGTGGCCAGTTCAGAAGAGACATTGCCTCCTTCCATTGGTGGTCATTTAAAACAAAAGATTAATCTGCCACTTCTCAAAGAGGAATTAAACCCGACATATTCACCTGTCTCTACTCTGTCACAAGGCGCAACCGTCTTTATCATCTTTATGTTCCTTAAGGGGATCTTCAGCCATCTTGGTTGGGGGGGCCAGGATAATGCCTGTTCATTCTTTCATGGGTATCACTGGCAACAAACACTGAGCCGCATGTTCGGAATTTTGTAATTCAGAAAAATTGGCAATCAGGCAGGTAAGCACAGTTATTGCAGAAGGAACAACGACTGTCCATTTCTGCAATGATAACCTGCCTGATGTCTGTTCCACTTTAAGGAGTCCCTACTAGGAACTCTGATCTAATGACTGGCCCATTTCTGCAGCTTAAATTGTTTCTCAGCAGTATTTTGGGTATTACTTTGTGATTCATAACCAACCCAATTACAATCCATCAAGGCTGCCCACAACCACCCCAAGCTATGTAACACAACTTTAGATAGATGGGGGCTTTGCAGTCAATCAACCTGATTTACACTTTATTTATTTTACCTGGCATAACTGCTGTTCACACATTGACCAGCCCAAGCACTTCTCTACTGGCCGATTTATGTAAACAGCAAATGCTGTTATGACAATCAGCAGTGTCTGGTGTATACTATAACAGGTTTTTGTAAACCTGTGTTGGTAATTCAGATGGCATTGGGCACTCCCTTTGGCTGCTAATTGGTAGGAAGCTTGGGGAAGGACAAGGTTAATTGGCACATTATTGAACATAGAATGGCCATTCCCAATCAATGTTCAATTATCAGACAAATCAAACCAAATATTGATCAAAAATTCCCTAGATTTCAATAGATTTACTAGATTATACTAAATGTCCAATCTATGGAAAAGAGTCAACCAATGTATGGCTACCTTAAAGTGGAATCAAATCCCAACACTCATCCGTCCCTGTTCATTTACAGGGTGCCGCCATTTTCTTCCTCCTTCTGCTCCTTGATTGGATTTTGTCCACCTTGATTGGCCAGGCTAGGATGATGTAACTACCGTGCATGCCTGGAAAGGACAGGGGAAGCCAGGATTGCTGGGTTACCTGACAACCAACTCATATGTGAATGTGTAGCTCAGCATTTTTGTTGGTTCCATGGAGCAGTCAGGCCGGTAAGAATACAACAAGGCCCTGCTTGATCTAAATTTTTGAACATGGAACTTTAGTTCTGCTTTAAGAGCGTAATGGGAATTTATTACCGGGAAACTAACACAATTTGTGTTTTTTGACTATATTTTAACACTTCACTTTTCTCCAGTGTTCTAATTAGTATGGTTTTATGGTTTAACCTGGTTGGAAAGTACCTGAGGTGCATGATAAGCCCGTTCTTCTGTGAAGCATCCAGATGTAAGTGGGGTGCAGCACTGCTAATTTCCATGTTACTTCAGTACAAGTCAGTACAAAGTCTCCTACATTTTTTTTTATAATATTTGTATTCACTATGTGTCTGTGTTTATTCTGATATTTTTTCATCCTCCAGTCGTGATTTTTTTTTTTTTATTTAGCAGAATTTGGAGAAGATGCGGTAACAAATACACCACGAACATGCAATGCTGACCCTTAGCAGTCAGTCTTCTACACTCTGCTGCACAGCCCAAATCCTCCGTCCCCTGAGATTTCATGTGTATAAAGATAATCCATGCTTCTGGGCTGGCGGTAAATAATACAACCTATCTATAAGCAATCTCAGACAAGCCATATGTTTTAGGCTCATTCTAGGCACATCTATGCTTGTGCAAAATATGTAGAACACATCTTTCCCTGTCATTATTTCCATCTATTCCAAACTATACTTTTTATTATTTCATTTTTTTCTTTGTTTTTAACTGTTTCTTGTGTGTTTGTGCATCTATCTCATCCGCCAACCTTAATCTACCTCCCCACATTCTTCCATCTCTTTCTTCCACCCCCCGCCCCCCCAAGAGAAAAAAAGAGAAAACAAAATCGATCCACAAATCACACAAACCAGATGGATTAGACAGATCTGATCCTGTCTGAATTATTTATTTATTTTTAATGTCTGCTTGCAGATTCGTTCTGTCCACTGAGCATTGTGCAGTTACTGAATCCTGATTGGCATGGGTTCCATCATTCTTTCTGCATCTATAAAGAAACAATTGTGTTCACATATTTTGCTAATTTGCACATTGATCCTGTCAATTATATATCTTAACTGCTCACGTTTTTCAAAAATAAAGCTTGTTACTTCATCTCCAGGTTCCAAAGCATTCCAGGAGGCAGAGGTGACATTGTTGTGACTTCTTGCTGCCCTTAGGAAATCTGAGCACTCAGAATCCTCTGATAATGGGTTGGCTTCCCTTTCATTTCGGTGGTACTGGTGGTATTAAGCTATTATTGGTTTGGGTAAATGTTACCTATTTTTACAGTAGGGTTCAATTTAAAGAGAAAGTAAATCCAAAAACGACCCAAACAAAAAAATACACCTTCAATCCCGCAGAGCAGTCGATCCACCCAGAGAGTTCTTCCATCAGGTCCCGCCTTGTCCCGTCATCCGTCTTCGGCCAGCGTGCTAGGCGCCTCCATCTTCTTTCTGTTTTTCTGGGTTCACCCGACGCAGGGGGGAGATAGCGAGAGGTAGATGGAAAATATAGCTTGCCGATCTCACTGTGCATGCGTGGGATCTACAATTTATTTCCCTTTTAGCCAAAGGGCTCCTTCTGCACTCTTAGGATGCGTGAGGTAGGTATCCTGGGAGGCTCTGGGCTCCCATTCATTTGTTTTATTACAGTGTTTCGGTATAGTGTTTATGTTGTTTCTCAAATGACCATGCTTTGCCGAAAAGGTCAATTTATTCCTGGCCTTTGGAGGTGTTTATACCATTTTTTTATAACTCTTACTCTCGTATTGCTCAAATCTGAGAACCAGCAGTAATGTCACAAACCTTATCCCATTGGAGTGGCCAGCTGGCAAACACCCCTTGATTATTATGGGAATATATGGGTGTTTTTAGGGTAAAGGAGACCCTGTTACTATTTTAAAAGTAAACCTAAAATGATGTCTGTAAACAAAGGGGCAAGTACCTACCCATCCCAGCTGGTCTTAAAAATTTCCTGCACTTAACACTGTTGTTCTGTCAGCCTCCACATCATTCCTTGAACCGGTAGAGAGATAGGGGAAGGAGCCACGCCTTGCAGAGAAGGACCAGATGTCCAACATGCTTGGAAGGGTGGAAGATGGCAATGATGTTTTAGCCAACATCGTTCCTTTACATAGGGTAAAGCTGATCATATATCTTGCAGAATTTAAAGGAGATTGATTAAGGGTTGCGCCCTAATTTTGGCTGCTATGGCCTTCTCTCTGATTGGCTGATGTGGCCTGAAGCAAAAGCAGATGTTAAGAGACTCGCTGCCTAGCCAGTGTGGTCATGGTGTTCTATTAGCGTAGTGTTTTTCAACCAGGGTTCCTCCAGAGGTTGCTGGAGGTTCCTTGAGCAATGTGTGCCTCTTAAGTCAGTGACCCCAATGGACTTTTTGGCTATCTGTGAGGGTGACATTCTTCCAAATGGCCAGCTAATTAGGAGGAATTCTTCCCACTGACCAACATGCCAATATACTGTTAGCAGTGGATATAGTATTTTAGCTGGAGTTCTCTTAAGACCTGAAAGTTTTTTTAAGAATTCCTCCAGGTTAAAAAGGTCCAGAAACACTTAGGGGTCACAGTTAACGTTAGTTCAAGGAAAAGTGTTAGGTGGGTTATAGGCAACTGTTGTGGGTGGATATGGTGTTTTTTGGTGCTGAAAGTCCCACGATGAAGTATACTGCATGAGACTTTCAGTACCAAAAAGGATAAATGTTGGGAGGTTTGTGTGAGCAGTCAGTTTAAGATAGTATTTAGTTAGGTTTTGGGGTGTGATTTAGATCTCAATTATGGGTGGTCGTGATGATCTTTGGTGCAAAAGTCTTGCACTAAAATGTACTTCACCGGGTTTTCAGTACCAAAACTTGCTAAGAGATAAGTACTGTAAGTATCAAGGGTTCATAAAAGCGTGACTAAAAAATTACCATTGGTAATCTAACATATTGCCAATATATAATTATGCCTGTCTCCTTTTTAGATTTAACTTGTAAAGACCTGTGGTACTGCAGTGCATTTAGGAAAACAACTATCTTCCAAACAACCCCCACACGTACCTGATGGGAAGACCTCCATTAGAAGTGCAGCATTTCTCAATCCTAGCATGAGTTGATATTTGCAAACCAAAATGCAGACGATCGGCCAGGTGGATGAATTATACTCCAGACGTTTAGAAATGTCATATCATAAAATATTTTGGCACATGCTGCTTGATTTGTAATCCTGTTTATTGATTTGAAAGGGTTCCCTTTTTTTTTATTTCAAATTTTATTGTACAACGTGCTCATTCTGAACAGTTGTGAGACATTATATATGAGGTTTTTTAATCCCTATTTTTGAGTTATACTGCAAATCATTGCGCTATTTGTTCTTGGAGATGGAGAAAAAAAAGGAGATGGAGATGGGATGAGAATCTAGTGTATGTACAGTGCTCTTTGTCTGTCGTCCGGATGACCGGTCCCCCAGGATGGATAACGGGCAAGGAATGATCATAATGAAAGTGAAGGGGAGAAAGCACAGTGGGGTGCCACTCCATCCTTCTTGCTCTCCCCCCTCCATAGAGCAGAATGGCATTGTATGTACAGCGTTCGTTCATGCATCATGCAGTCTTTTGTCATTAGAATGGATCATGAAAGATCCTTTCCAATGACAATTATTGCACGTGTGTACCCAGCCTAACTCTCACTAGCCATCATGGGAGGCTGCTTTTAGAATAAACTTAGTGCCAGTTCACTCCTTTCCAGTTTTAACATACGTCTAGTGTTTGGGTATACATGGATATAACATTTGTGCCATTTTAAACGTTGTAGATGCAGATGCGTTGTCATAAACTACTCAAGTCAAAGCTTTGCAGCTTTTCAAACTGCTTCCTGTTGGGAATGAAACTTTTTTATACGATTGGAGTTAAATCTCTTTTTTTTTTTGTGTTCTATAGCATTCTTTGAGAATCGAAGGGATACAGCTTGGGCTCTAGGGACATTTGGCCTACATTTCCCTCATATATTTTCTTTAGTTCTGTTGTGATATCAGAATATAGTACAGCTGAAGTTTGGGATAAGCAACTGTTGTCCGCTTACGATACGATATGTGTATCCGAGTTTGAACCTTGGAATGCTTTGCGGATTTCTTTCAGATCTGTGCACTATTCCAGTGTGACACAATGGGCCTGATTCATTAATGCTCTCCAGGGCTGGAGAGGATACACTTTTATCAGCGAAGCTGGGTGATCCAGCAAACCTGGAATAGATTTCTTAAAAGTCATGTGCTAGCAAATGTTTTGAATCCTGGACCAGCACCATTCCAGGTTTGTTGGATCCCCCAGCCTCACTGATGAAAAACTATCTTCTTCAGTCTTCAAGATTGGAAAGGATAGACTGTTATAGGAGAATATGGAAGATCTAGTAAAGCTGGATTTTTTATGTGATATTCTCCTTTCTTTCTTAGTAGTTATGAAGGAGAAGATCTTCAACTGCATTGCTAAAACAGATGGCAGTCCATAGGGTAAAAAATACCTCTCTATTTCTTTTAAATTCACTGCAAGTACAGATTAATAACTGTTGATGGAGTCCTGCAACCTTCCTCTTTAACATGACAATACAGTGAGTTTTGGGCTCTCAATTTTAAAGCACATGGTGTCAACCCTGCTACAGTTGACAATTAAAAACACGGCAACCTCTGGACCTGAGGAGTGCCGGATTTTCGAAAATTCCCTTCAGGAGAGCAGGCAGCAGGGACGTCTTATCTTGTATTTAGTGTAGCAAGCAAGACCTAACAGCTGTTTCTGCAGAACAGCGCCACCAAAACATAAGTGGCCAAACAGTGTACTACAGTCCCTATTCTGAAAATGCGCTCCAAAATCTGTGCCAGAAAACTGAAAGAAACAAATTATTGATGACCGGATTTTCGATTGTCAACTGTACTTCATTTTTTATGCATTACAAAGAATACAGACTTCTCTTCATCTCTCCCCCTCCTCATCTCCATATCCCTTCCTCGTGTTTAAGTTGGAAGGTATGAGCTCAAACGATTTCCGCAAAACCAACAGGTATTTTTTTGCACATATCCCACAGACACAACAAAACACTTTCAGTGATATATTTTGCAGAGCGTAAAAAAGCAAATAAAAAAAGTTAATTTTTGAGAATTTCAAATAACTTTACGGACTTAGGTCAGGATTGAGCAATCTTGTATGGCTCCCTGTAGCTGGCAGCTGCTCAGACTCATGCACTGTGGCACTAGTTCTGAAGGAACTGCATTTTTGACAGCTAGTGGCAGTAATGTGTACTTGTACCACTTACTGCCACGCCTAGTCATTCTCTATGAATCTACTGACATGTTCTACTGACAGTTCCTGGCATGAGGAAGTGGTAAACAAACCACCACCACATTACTTCCAGCCTAAAGCTAAAATCCAGGATAATCAAATGTTATCCAAATGTAAGAGCCATATTTACTATTCCTTGAATCCTGGTGTGCTACATTCTCATGATATGTGCAGTAATCCAGTGTGAAACATTCCGTAGTGAGGACCAGTCACTTCTGCTCCCTCTCTTTGGTCAGTGCTAAAGGTCTTGAATCCGCCCACTTCCTGTAGTTTTCCACAAGCAGTCTGTAGATGGTAGGCCTGGTGGGCCTTTCCCATTGCCTTGCTCTGTGCATAAGCTATTTGCAGCACAGTGATGATGTCACTGCTACTTTTACATGGTAATAACTGAGTCAATTAAGGGAGCCAAGACGTGTCCCCTAAAGAAGCTTTGAATGCAAATGAATAATTTCTGTCTGGACTATTCCCTCCTTTTGTCTTGCCATTCAGCTGGTGTGACTTGCAGAATAATGTCACATAGACTGTTCTACAACAGTATGCTTCATAGCTTTTTGTTTGGCAGATGCCTGTATCCAATTGGTCTCCATAAATACAAACTGTTACACTGAATGGCACAGTGCCCCCTCTTCCACCGTGAATCCAACAAATTGCAATGATTCATGAAAATTACTCCCTCAACAATTGTGTGTTTAAAGAGATTAGCTGAAATGTAAATTTGTCTTATCTATTTGATATCTAGTGCTGATTTATTTCGATACGCTCTACAATGTATAAATCTTTGCAGTGCATTGGTATAGTGTTTATGTTGTTTCTCAAATGACCATGCTTTGCCAAAAAGGTCACTTTTTTTGCTGGCTTTTGGAGCATTTTATACCATTTTTGTATAATTCTTGCTCTCCTATTGCTCAAATCTGCACAGCAGAACCAGCAGTGATGTCACAAACCTTTTCCCATTGGAGTGGCCAGCTGGCAAACACCCCTTTATTATTATGGGAATATATGCGTGTTTTAGGGTAAAGGAGACTTTCACTGTACAACCCCCCCCTGCATCGACTCCTTCAACTGTACACCCCATGCATAATCTTCTTTAACTGTACACCCCCTGCATCATTCCTTCAACTACACCCCTTCCATCATCTCCTTCAACTGTTCATTCCCTGCATCATCTTCTTCCACTGTACACCCCTTTCATCATATCCTCCCACTGTACACCTGACGAATATTCTCCTTTCACTGTACAACCCAATGCATCATCTTCTTCCACTGTACACCCCTTTCATCGTATCCTCCCACTGTACACCTGCCGAATAATCTCCTTTTACTGTACAACCCAATGCATCATCTTCTTCCACTGTAAACCCCCTTCATCATCTCCTTCCACTGTACACCCCTTTCATCATATTCTCCCACTGTACACCTGCCGTATAATCTTCTTTCACTGTACAACCCAATGCATCATCTTCTTCCACTGTAAACCCCCTTCATCATCTCCTTCCAATGTGCACCCCCTGCATCATCTTCTTTATCTGTGCACCCCCTGCTTCACCTCCTTCATTTGTGATGCAAGCAGCTACAGGTGACATAAGGGACAAGACCGATTTAGTAGCAGTTCAGCAATTCTTGTTTGATATTATACTAATATGAACCTTCATTCCATCTTCAGCAACAGTTTACTTGTATCAGTAATGTAGGCATCTTTTGTTGTAAGAAGTAAGGCAGAATAAAATCAGTTCTGCCCTATTTAAAGATAGAGATCAAAGGAAGTGCTGATGCCTTATAAGTGACATCATCACACTTCCCCTTTAGTAGATGGCAGAATTGTTTACTTTGATTTCACGGTGAGCTTGTCACAATATGCATTAAAAAATGCAGCAAGACAAATAGAGTCCACTTTTTTTTCCTGCCTGATAGACTTCCAGTATTTCCAGTATCATCTGTCCCTTTTCTTCCCATCCCGGCTGTCCGTGGCCCATCCATTTCATTCATTGAATGTCAGATTTTTCATTATCAGAGACTCTGCATCACATAATATTGTTGTTGTAGCTTTTTGTTATATTATACAGCATCTTTCGTACTGCCAACCATCATTTCTCTCTATTGTACAGATAAATGCAAAGACCCCATGATGAGATGTAAATAATGGTATTATTTTTTAATTTAATAGTTGCATTGAAAAGTCAAAATATCAGATTAAATCTTACCTTCCAACATTTGTACATGTTTTTACATTTTGTTTTTACTTCTTCAGCTTTTGAGATCTTTAGATTACTCATGGTACCCTGTCGGTGGTCCTCACTGACTTGGCATCTGAATCTTTTCTCATGCTGCTAATTAAACTTAATGTTCACAATTTTGTAATGTGTTAATTGGTGGCATTTACTAATTCATATTTAAATTGCATCTTCTCTTATCTTTAATTTTTCCCCTATGCCTTTCACAGTTCTGAAAACCTTCAGCCTCCATTAGGTACTTGATGTTAAGTCCCCCGACGTGCAGCACTTGAGCTTGGCCTGTAGAACATTATGTTGGTTATGGTGGGCTATGGTGACGGCAGGCTGTATACTTATTGTAGGCACAGCGGTATATGTACTGTACAGGAAGAAGCCCTAGAAAAGTCAAAAGCTTCTTTTCGTGTTCAAGAGATCTGACATTGCAATCATTCCTTCATAATTAGGTTGGCAGACAGCAAGAGCACTTTACATAACGCGAATGTCACTGCAAATCTTAAGATGTTTGACTAACAAGATGCTCGAGATTTCCAAGGAACACTTTAATAAATCACTGCTTTATAAAAATTAGGCTGATGGCACGATCAACGTTTTAAAGGAAACCTGTACTAGGGAAGTTATATAGACTGCTGGTGACAATGTACAACTCAAATGGTTCCATTTATCCCATTGTAATGGTGACCAGTTGGCTCACTTATTTACAAGTCACCATTCCAGAGTGCGATTTGGGGGTCTATATATAACAAAGCGAATCAACTACTGCTAATAAAACACAGAAATCTGGAAAATTCTTCACCAGGGAATATTTCAGTAAATGGCAAACATAAACTTTATAAGTTTCCTCATATTACACCAACTTTTCTGGCCAGATGTGTATTTGATGTCCTTGATTTAAAATACAGATAGCCAGGGTTGGTATTTTTTCCAGCAATGGCTGTCTACATTTTTCTGTCAATACAAGTTTCCTTTAGCATTGTATGGAATATTTATCCAACGAAATTTACTGTTGCAACATTAGAATTGGAAATAAAAGGTAGATGCCGACAGCAAAACAATAAGCTGGTAAGGGTTTTATTCCATATCTCCTCTATGGAATACTAGGAGAACAAATGGCTGGACATACATTTTAATAGTTTTGTCTAAGGAACTAAACTAAACTGAACTAAAGTTTTATTTAGGAAAGGTTCTGTCCCTACATAGGATTAAGGGATCCCGTGTGGCTCCCCAGAGCTTGCACCTTGCCAGCTGCTTGAACCTTTGCACCCCAGTGCTGGCTCTTAAAGAATCATCATCTGCAAATTTGACAGCTGGCATCAGTGAGCAGCACTTGTACCACCACTGCCGCCCCTATTCATTCCCTATGGAGATGCTACTATGGAGAGGCACTGGTTCCTTGCTTGAGTACAACCTCCCCGCCAGTGTGAACATAGCCTAAAGGTCATGTAAAGCACAGTGGGGAAGCACTGTGCATCATAAACAATTCATATTTCTCTTTTCTAATCACTAAAATGTAAATGTTTTAACTTTTTTGTTATCATATTTTACTATTAAAACAGTTTGACCAGATTTGTATTCATTTTAGTTATTGTCATTATTACAGTATATCTAGCATTGCTTTACTTACAGTGAGTGCATTGTTATTATTTTGAAATTAGAGCAATTCCAAGATTGCTTTGTATTTACGTAGCTCGGATGGTAGGAAAGCAGGTAATGTGAATAACCTGTGAATCATTTAAAGTTTCAGAGCTCATGGTGTGTTTGATTGACCAAACCCTCCATATGCTTTTAATATACTGAGAGCAAACATGTGGATTGGACAAATTATAATTAAAAGCAGTATTTGGAGTCATTGATCCATAGTGTGCACTGCTGGGGTCTTATGAGATTGAAACAGGCTGACAGAAAATTGGATTTACGGCCATGTATTTCAGAGCGATTTCAAAGGAGCAGTTTAGGATACATAGCTGGTACATTGCAGCATGCACATATGTTATCTTGGGAGGTATATTCCATCCTTCCTTGGTTGTTATAAGACCAGTTGTTTGAAACAAGTACGTGACACATGCAACTAAAGGAAAGAGAATTGCCATTTACATTACTATATGCCTCTTTAGTGCAAAGGGTCAGTTTATGCAAGATGACCACCTTGAAAAGAGAGAGTGATAGACAGCGAGAAACAGAGAGAGAAAGAGAGAGAGAGAGTGTAGTCCACATTGTAGAAGACGAGAATCTAGGAGTAGGAGATCACCTGGTAAAGAGAGACCTACAGATAGAGATTATAGAGGAAAGAGATAGAAAAACTTAGCATTAGGAGATTGCATTGCCACCTTGTAGAGATAGAGGGACAGAAAACCTAATGATAAGAGACGACTTTATGGGGAGAAAGAAAGTGAGAACAAATTCCTAGTGGTAGCAGACCAGCTTGCAGGAGAGACACAGAGACTAGATACACTAAGAATAGGAGATCAGCTGGTAAAGAAAGCGAGACCTACAGGAGGACATCATAGAACCTAGCAGCAGGAAATTACTTTGCTACCTTGAAGAGAGAGAGAACCCAATGGTAAGAGACTTCATTAAGGGGTAGGAGAAAGAGAGTGAAAACCCAGTGGTAGGCAACCACATTATAGAGAGAGATGGATAAAGAGGTGGATAGAGATAGAGCCTAGTGTTAGGAGGCCATTTTATAGAAGCAAAGAGAAACTAAGAGTAGCAGATCAGCTGGTAAAGAGAGACCTACAGGAGATCAAAGTGGAAAAAGCTTAGTGTCAGACCACCTTGTAGAGAGAGAGAGAGAGAGAGAACCTAACTTAAGGGGAAAAAGAAAGAGAGAGCAAAATCCCAGTCGTAGGAGACTATGTTGTATTGAGAGAGAATCTAGTGGCAAGTGTCCCTCTTTAAAAGGACCTAAGAGCAGGAAATCAGCTGGTAAAGTAGTAGAACGATCTACAGATGGAGATCACCTTGTAGACAGAGGGCCTGATTTATTAAAGCTCTCCAAGGCTGGAGGATACTACATCAATGAAGCTGGATGATCCAGCAAACCTGGAAGGGATTTTGTAAAAGTCATTTGCTATTTCTTAGCAAATGTTTTCAATCCTGGACCAAATCCATTACAGATTTACTGGATCACCCAGCTTCATTGATGAAAGTGTATCCTCTCTAGCTTTGGAGAGCTTTAATAAATCAGGCCCAGGGAGAAAGAAACCTGGCGGCAGAAGACCATCTTGTAGAGAAAGAGGGAGATAGAACCCAATGGTTAAAAGACCACCTTAAAGAGAGAAAGTTCAGTACTAGGGATAAATTCAGGAGACCATCTTGTACAGGGAGTAAGGGAGTGGGAGATCAGCTTGTAGAAAAGATAGATAACCCTGGGGGAGACATAGAGAAAGAAAGACAAAGAGAAACCCCAAGAGCAGAAAGAAATGGAGAGAAAAAAGTACCTAAAGCAATGAGATTACCCTGTATAGCATGCTGCACCTTATTTTCAGTTTAGTGCTCCAGTCACTTACCTCCATTTTCTGTCTAAATGCATGGTTGAACATTAATGTTTTGGATTGGATCCCCCATGGAGATAATAGTGAATCGTTCCTGAATTCAACTGGGAGACAGTTATTACTCCAAAACATAAAGTGCCTAACGAAGAACATTCATTGCAGAATCACTAGGTATTTTATTTAATAAACGCTGCAGATTTTAAAAGATTGACAACACCTTTAAACAACTGACCTGTTTATAACAGCTTTTAGTGGTTGGCTTTAGATCACATTAAACTTTGTGGCTCTCTTTTCTGAAAAGCACTGTGGTCATCCGCTATGCCAGGATCCTGGACACAAGTTAAATATTCATTGACCACACCAATTAAATATTGTGAAACCGGAAATATTAACACAGCTTTTGATTGCTAAAGATTTTTTTGACAATGTTGCTTCTTTTAATTTACATTCACAAATTTTAGTACAAGCTAAGTTTTAATTGCTAATGTCTCCCCCTGTATCACTGTCTGTATTAGTCTGTCATTTGCAACCCCTATTTAATGTGCAGCGCTGCGTAATATGTGGGCGCTATATATATATCCTGTTTAATAATCAATATTAATAATAGGTACGCCCTAAACTTTTTTTTTTTTTGGATTCAACTACACAGGTTATCATGTGTGACTTTTTTCACAATACTTTCCTGTTTGATTAAAGCAAAAATACCACAAATTATTATAAAAAGTTGGTTTAAGGAATAATGCAGTTTGGCTTCTAGTGTAGAACCTACCCTAGTGTTCCTTCATTCTTCCATGGTCCCATGTATTTGGATTTATTTTTCATAGTGAGGGATGAGGTTTGGTTTGCTCTTAGGTTGGGTTGCCCTGTTGCCCTATGGCCAGCATTACTATTAGTTAGTGGTTGTTAGGATTGGATGACAGGCAGCTGATAATAATTCTTTCCAAAATATAACTAAATAATAAAGTTAAAGGTTTTAAGTAAAGGTAGAGACTGTTGATCCAGGGAAATCCGATTGCCTCACATGATTAGGAAGGAATTTTTTTTCCACTGTTGGAGCAAATTAAACCAGGATTTTTTTCCTGTCTTGGATTACCAATGTCTAGGATATGTTTATTTCCTTAGTGTTTGAACTTCATAGACTTATGTCTTTTTTCAACCTAACCTGTACCTAACCTGTACCCAACCTAACTATGTAACTATATATGTACCTTGCTTTTGACGATTACTATCGTCTGCTGGGACAGCATTTGGCCTCCTGAGTTCTCAGCAAATGAGCTTGGTGAATGCTAGGAACCTTTTTTTAATCCATAGCAAACTTAACCCAGACTAGTTCACCCACTGCTTGGTTTTGTACAATGCAGCACTAAGCTCAATTAAAGGCTAATTGCTCTTTAAAAGCACATTTGCCCATTACATGGATGCGTGCACTTCAGTACATTAAAGTTCACTATATTATTATTGTATCTAAAGATACAGAGTACTTGTGCATATATAACCTATTGACTTTCATCTTTCTTTTCCTAAGATCTCTCATTACATGTTTGAACCAATGGAAACATTTAATGGTTTGCAAGCTATGATTATGGTTTAGCACCATTCCTTTACACAATGATACATACATACATATTATTTTATTTGAACCTCCAGCTTGGAGAACAATGAGTAGTGCAGAAGGAACAGCAAATCTCATCCCAAATTTCTAAAGACTAACAGTCAGTTCCCGAGACTTCCCACTACATATATACAGCTATGGTACTGTAGATGCATGAGCGCTCCAACACCCTCACATCCCATGATGCACACTGCTTTATTTCATGTACAATTTAAGGGAAATGGTAAACTTTGAGGGGTACTGCTTAGGCATAATTTCCTAATGTTTCCTATACAATACTGGATCTTCACATTTTGATTTCAGGTTCACTTTAAGAACATTGCTGATGCCGATCCTTCGGGACGGAAAATTCTTGTTATCCAGTTGCACCTGTTCCATAAATGTACTTTACTGCAACTGGCAAACGTTTGTACTTGTTCTAAATCAAATTTTTCTGCAAACATGATTTTATTTAATTTAAAAACTGTGTCTGGAGTATCAGTATTACAGATACAGAGAACTAGGATATCTGCCGGTGCTTTGCTCTACCCTTCAATGGCCCTTTGAAAAGGTTCAATAGGTAAAAACAATAGTTTAACCATCACAGTTTGTGCAGTGTGGAGTCCAGCTTTTCCTATTCCTAAAGCAGAAATAAACTGTTACAAACAGACAGGGCCTTTATTGAAAAAAGGATGGGTGATTCCTTTATTCTGCAATAAAATATTCTTACCTGCATGATCACAAATTTTTAATTACAATCACATGTCGCTATTACATCACAGGCACTGCCATTTGCTTTCTTCTCCTCTTCCTGGTTCTGATCTTCAGCCACCTTCATGGGCTGAGATACGTAACCCCTGCACATGCAGGCAGGAGATCAATAAATCCTGTCAGCCCCAAGGGATACTGGGATACCCGACATCTCTGGCATCTTACGCTGAGCTACACATGTGCAACATTTTCTTAAAACAAGATAGTGATCAGGCAGGTAAGTGTGTTTTATTGCAGGACATCACCTGTCCCTTCTGCAAAAATGAATCTACCTGATCACAGCTATTGTTTGCAGAACTATAGTTCGGCTTTAAGTTTCAGTCAAGTGAAAAAAAAAAAGATTTTTGTTTCCAGGGGTCCGGATATTGCAATTGAATGTAGCTTCACCTCATTCACTTTGCAAAGTGAACATATACAATAAAGTAATAAGTTAATCTATACAATTATAACTCTGTAGCATATCATAAAATGAGAAGCTGTAGCAATGTGTGGACACAACCACAAAAAGTGGACAGGCATCAGAATTTCATGATTTTGTCAACTGTGAGTTGGCATATCAGTCAAGGAAGTAGATGTGACCCCAGAGCCCAAAGGCCTAACCTGTGCATGGGATGTCCTCAGACCCAAAAATCGGTAGTGGAAGTATTGATTTGGAAAAAGGTAATAGCAATGACCTTGAGTATCCTAATATAATATGTCCTAATCTCTCACTTCCCTCTGCAGCATGTCTCTACTATCCTGGCGAATGCACCAGGTTCAAAGTCTGAAAATCATTTCACTTTGTATGTCTGCACTTTGTGGCAGTCTTTTTGCGACATTACATATACTGACCTCCATATGTGACTCTTTTATTATCTAGGGCCACAATTTAGGCTTCTATATGATGTGAGTTGACAAGACCAGCCCTATATTTTATTCCTGATTATAGTGGTTTTTCTTTCCATAAATCATTTTAACTCACTCACTAAAACATTTGGATATAGCAGATCCCTTGTTGTCTTTGATTAGAGTATTTGCTTGAGTTCCTCATTGTTGAAGAACATTTCTTTAGAGAGCCTTCAATTTTGTGCCCTGTCTGCGAGCGTAAAGATTTTCACATAAATGCCCTTTAGCAGCAAAACCACTTTAAGGCCATGCCACAATGGAGGCCGCTGTATGACCTGGGTACATTGTGTCATTTATGTAGAAAGGAGCAAGTCATGCAGCAACATTTCATATCATGTTGTGGTTTTACAAACCAGGGCCTTTTTCCCGCAGACTCTATATAGGCCATAATAATCTATGCTCCTTGTGGCCAGTGTGGCTTGTAATTTTACTTTTTTCAACCAAGCAGAGCTACTTTTCTTCATAGCACCGAACTTAATGAACGTCCAACATTGTAGCTGAACAAAAAACAAAATCATTATTGGGGCACGACCTTACTCATTCCTTCTTTATAATCAATAATGAGAAGTTGTCTACTTTAATGATCATTGAACAAGGTAATAACCCTTGCACATCTGGCCAGCTCTGCTGTATCCAACTTTTCTCATTAGTTACATAGAAATTCTCTAGAGAAGGATTACAGATACAGATGATGACCCATCCCTAGTAAATTAGTCCATAGCATCTTGTGAGGTAATTGGCTCATTTCTGTACTGCGGAAGAGCAAGAGGCACTATGAAAATTAGGGCATCGTTATGTGGTCCTAGTGGTGTCACAAGGATTTAGCAAGGATGTTGGCATCTGACAGCAATAGATTTTCATGGCATCTAGATCAGGGAGATGGAAGCCATCAATCAATGTTGACATTTCATGCCAATATTTACTATTCTCATGATAAAGAGCGGAGGTTGGGTACGTATGCTGAAAATGCCAGAAAGCTGTAACATTTAAAACAGAATAAAGTCCTACTTTGAAAAATTCTCAATTCAGACAGGTGTTTATTGCAGAAAGGAACAGGCAATGTCCTTTCTATAATAATCGTTCTTACCTGCCTGATCGCCACCCAGCTGTCAGATTTTGCTGAGCTGAGCATGTGTTTGTTGCTAGGGAATCCCGGCAATCCTGGCATCCCCTGCGCATGCCGGGAACAAATGAACTCATTACGTTATCTTGGCCTGGCCAGTCAAAATGGCCAAAGGTTGTTTCCAGAAAGTGTTTAAGAGCAACCCCCTTCTCATCCATCTAGCAAGAGAGTAACACATGTAAGCAGGTTATTTTTTCATTGCTGCATGTGTCCTCCAAAAGCATTCTGCCAATGATGAGTTCTCTCATTGGGATTGCCAATCCATCACAAGGATGACATAACCCTTAAACAGATTTTTCTTTATCGACTGTCATGGTGGCAATGACAATGGTTTTACCAGACAACTTGGAGAAAACCATCAACCGTAACAGATTCAATTTTTGTAGCGTAAAGGAGAACTAGAACATCTATCAAATTTTATTTTCTACAATAAGTCGAAAAAACCTTTACAGACAAAAGCCACACTATGAGAGTGGTGTAGCTTTTGTCTATAAGGGTTTCTTTCTAGTGGTGTTGTATTACTTTCCTTTGCATACTTACCATAGTTGAATTTGTTGTGTAGAGCATTTAATTGCCATCATCGTATGACATTATTGCCAATTTTCCTTCACTTGATATCTGGAAAAATAGTTTTCATAGGAGCCTTATTTACATAGTTACGTAGTAGGTCAGGTTTAAAAAGACATAAGTCCATCAGGTTCAAACACTTGGGAAGTAAACATATCCCACATATAAAACCCTATGGGCAAAGATACAGATCCAGAGGAAGGAAAAAAAAAACCTTGGTACAATTTGCTGCAACAAATTCCTTCCCGATTCCATGAGGACCATTTATATATTTATACAGAGTGATCAAATCTTCCCTTTACTTCTCAAGGGAGAATAGATTCCGTTCAGCTAATCTCTCTTCATAGCTGAGATCCTCCATTCCTTTTATTAGTTTAGTTGCCCTTCTCTGTACGCTCTCCAATTTCACAATGTCCTATTTGTGAACTGGTGAACATAACCTGGAAACATCTGTAACTGAGATAAGGATAGTGGTAAAAGTCTCATGGGGGTTTAAATTTACCACTCCATTAAAAAAGAAAATGGGCATTCATTTTATTGCCCCATGAAGGTCAATGCAATTGGTCCCGTCAGCTGAACATCTATCGTTTGCTCCTTCTCCACTATAGTTTAACCAGTTTTACCTGATATTTCCCTCCCTCGTGTGACAGGTGCCGAGTAGCCAACCCCCCAGTCCCAATTATCTCACAAATGGGATGAAGGGGATTTACATGTTCTTCATTCCCCAAAATACCAGGCATTTCTTTTCACTTTAAATGGCTGAACAAAGTGGCAGGGGAGTGAAGGTTAAGTTTATTTTCCAGTGTTCTCTCTGGCCCCTTTTAGCTGGGCACTTTTCAGTAACCACCCAGCTGCTTTAAGTTGGCTACTGAAAGGTTGGGTCACAATACGGGGGTTGCCACCCAGAAACAGCTTCTCCCTACCCAGCTTAAAAAAAAAAACATTTCTGGGGAGAATAATGTTCTACCTGGCCTATATAGGCAATGCACAGGTTTACTTTAGTGTTGATTGTAAGCCACCTAAAAAAGAGTGAGGCTCATAGCATTTCACAGTTAAGACCTTTCACTTGGCTGAACACTTACTTTCTTAGGTGCTGCTTGCACTTCCCCTTTTTACTGCTTTTTGTATTAGAATTGAAAGGGGGGTATTTCAGGGTTTCCAAAAGGAGGAAGAAACTCCTTCCTATACAACATAAAACCATAATCTTTCTCTGCAGTCTTAGATTAGTGAGCTGTACTGTCCAAAGGTCATTCTGTGTGTAGAGCAGGAAATATTTTTGTTCCAAAACATTCAAAAATGTATTTTTGATAGAACAAATGCAGGGTATTTTTCCTTATAAAAGTGGCCAAGACCACATGAGAATATATGGTTTGTGCGTGCCAATTAAACCATGATCTCTAACTATACCATGCAACCAGAAAATCATGGTAACTATATCTGCATTGCTTTTTTAGTCTTTAATCATAATTTAGTTAATGACAGTAAAGAGATGTTCCCCATCCAGAACCTGGACATATTTCCAACACTGGTTCTTATGATATCTACAAAAGTGCAACTGTTAATGCAATCTAATCTCTTTTATTCATTTGTTGTCAACCTAAACATTGGTTTAAATAATAAATAAATAATTACCCAAACTAAAGGTACACCAACAATAGAAATGAACCCCTTGGCTGGCTGCTGACATAACACATAAATAAATCTCTAGCCTTTCTCTTCCTTGCTTAAAACCTCGTCACACGCAGAACTCCAAGGCTTTTCTAGAGCTGCCCCGGCTCTCTGGAATGGTCTTCTCTCCCCTGTTCGGCTTGCTTTCTGCACCCTTATAAGCTCCCTTAAAAACCCATCTTATCAAACTCACCTACACTGTCTCTTAAACCTTCACTACTTCTCACCATTCTCCCCTCCTATTGTGTTCCACTTTCTTCATGTCTTAGATTGTAAGCTCTTTTGGGCAGGGTCCTCTCCGTCCTGTGTCTCTGTCTGTCATTTGCAACCCCTATTTAATTTACACCACCGCCAACACTAATATGTTGGCGCTATGTAAATACAGTTTAATATTATTGGGCTACAAAACTTTTGGTACAACACTTCACTTCGTTCTAAAATCATTTTACTAAACGAGTCTCTGTCGGATAAGTCATTATTCACCATAAGCATATTTAGGAGGCCTCCCTCCCCTTTCTTTTTCCTACTTTTATCACTTTATGTAGATGATTATGAAATACTTCCAGGGATGTAAATGCTGTGATTGCAAACCTTGCTGTCAGAGGATTGGGAGCTAAGTTTCATGTTGGTGATGGTGGTAAACGGGGTCATTGGTAAAATTATTTTTGTTAACTTTTTGACTGTCTCTTTAGGTTGTTGGCCCAGAATCTCAATCCTCATATTAGTTCCAGACCAGCCTACTCCAATTAAATAAATTGAAGTCATTATTACAACCAGGCAGACATTTTTTATTTGCTTGTTAAATAAGGAGTAGTAGGCAATAGCAACTACCACATTTTTTTTTAACTTTGGTTGACTTTCAGCTCTTGGCCCGGTCACAATAGTTCTCCTGTCACTGGAAGTTTCCAGCAGCAGGACGGCTGTACAGGATACAGCATGGCAGTGATTTACTCACCTGCTTACATGTGTTGCTCCCTCTCAGCATTTTCGGAAGGGAGTCATCACTCATCCAACCAGTGAGGGAGACATGCAAGCAAGGGAACATTTTACCTATCTTGTTAGTGTCTGTAGTGTAAGACAGGCCTTAGGTTTCTAAAATCTAGCGATAATTTTAAAATAAAATTGTTATTCAAATCCCAAAGTGACTGTAGTCATTAAAATGTTAGAGTAATAAAAATACTTGGAGCACTATTTACAAAGCAGGGAATCATACATTCCTTCAAACATTTTCTTGTGGGAATCTTACAAGCCCTAATGTTTCAGTGGCAGTAAATTGATTCCTATCTGGGAATGTTTGAGGGAATGTCAGATTCCCTGTTTTTAAATAGAGCTCTTGGTGTCTTCCTTTAAAATTTCCTTAGCTCTAAAGCACTGATCATATGATCTGTTCTGAACACTGGGAACAGAATTCAGTCAGAGATTCTTATTGGCCACATCTGCCCTTATGACACTTCCAAAACTCACCCCCAAATTTCCGCACCAGAGAAGAAATTTAAAGGAACTGGAAGGGTAGAAGTAATCAATTTTTGGTGTGAGGTGGAGGTCTTTGTGTTATACTACTATACCATTTTCATCCAAAGTACATTTGATATATTGAAGCAGAGCTTACACAGTAACTCTTCAAAGACTTGGATGTGGGCCCTTCGAAAAGGTTGGTTCATTTGTTGGGGTGTGAAGTTTCTTATTCTTTTGCCTTTTAAATGGTTGTCATTTTCCAACAGTATATATGCATGTTAGGTCTGCCTTGTTCAATATTTTTTTTTTTACAAAACCAAATGCAGAGGGATAAAGCTGAATTGAATGTTTTTTTTGGGTAGATAATACGCTTTAGAGCAGTCATTCTCAATCAGAGTTCCATGGAACCATATCGTATCTTCAGAGGTAGCAAAGGATTCCTTCAGCTTTGGCTGATTTGCCTTCCATGTAGTGGTGACCTCATAGTTTGTTGGCCATTGCTACTTAGCAGTCAGTAGCATCACCCCGAAGCTCTTTATAACCATCTGTAAGTGGGGCATTCTTTAAACTGACCACCAGTTTAAGGTGTATTGCTTCCATTGCCTTCCTCTAGTTTAAGCTAAAATTCCCTAAAACCTGGGAATTATTCCAAGGGTTCTTCAGGTGTAAAAGAGAGGCTGAGAGAGAGGTTGAGAGAGGCTTCTTTAGAATTCTATCCACCCAAGGTTGCAGCATCCATATTATTAAACCTCCTAAAAGTGCAAAAAAAGAATAAGCACAAAAAGAAGTAATTCGCTACCTGGAAATGTAGCCATAATTTCCTGTTTTTTATGTATTTGATTTGAAATATTTAATACAAATTTGTCCACTTCTGAGAATTATGGAATTTATTATTAAGGATTGCCTTGTTTGACCTATATCTGCAGCAAGTGTTCATGGAAATAAAAAATGAGGAAACCATTAATTTTTATGATTCCATTACAACAAATTTTCAAAGTATTATAATGATATGATTTGTCACTTGTATGTGTGGCAGAACTGTATGAAGTGTAAAAATAAGCAGTCCAATATTATGATAATTGGAATCAGCAAGCTTCTGTATTAAAACATCAAGCTACATCGAAAGCATCACAGAATGTCTTGACTCATTTTGCACATTTGTACTTGAAGCCACAAATGTGCAAAATGCACCAAGGTGTTCATTGACGATTGCTATGTAAGTTTGATATATTAATAAAAACTTTGTGGTTTCCAATTTCTTTATTAATATACCATTTTTTGTTCATGTTGGAGCCTATTTTAGTCATTCAAAGACTGAGGTCTGAGTGGGTGCCGTAGTATATGTGGATTGAATTGGGATATGTGTCAAAAAAACCCGATTTCTACACGTATACACTCAGTTTTCTGATTGTCCTTTCCAATACCTATTATCCGCTCAACACACTTGGCCTTTTGTTCTCTTTGGCCCAGTAGCCATGGGCTGAATCGGATCAATAATATAATCTAGAAATATAGAATCTAATATAATCTAATCTTTAAATATAGAATCCTAAAGCAGAGTTAAACCCCCCTTTTCTTGCCCTTCCATTTGCCATCACAGGGCGCCGATATACTCTTCGTTCTTCTCTGCCAAGATCTGTTCTTTGGTCATCATGATTGACCGGGCCAGAATGATGTAAATACCCAGTGGCTCTGGGTAACCTGGTTAACCTGTAATGGCAACCTTGCAATTTGGCACATGTACAGCTGAATGTTATTGACTTTTCACTGGAGCAATCAGGCTTAAATATTGCTTGTCCCATTTTGCAATAATGCCCCACCTGATCCCAATTTTTTTTAAAAAAAGGAACTTTAGTTCTGCTTTAAGTCAATTTAAAAAGAAATTAGCAACTAGGTGGCCAACTTTTTTCTTTCTTTTTTTTTGGATGATCAGATCAGTATCAGTAAATCTTGATCAAAAATATACCAGTTGTATCATTAGACACCAATTGTAAATAGATGATTGATCAATTTTGATACAAACTTTGATTACTTTATATTGATTGAAGAAGCCATGCATTTGCTGTTTTTGAGACTTTGGGGCATGCAGATCAGCTCATGCATACCGACCCTTAGTGTTTTACTGCAGAGTGATTGTGTTTCAGCAGTCTGGTTAAATACATTTCATACATTTTCATCATTACCTGGCTTGAAAAAAATTCCTTGTTCTATGTAAAGATTTATTTCTTTTTTTCCAGTGAACTTTTAGGCTGTCCATAGATATTAAGTATCTCTCATTCTTTAAATTCTGTGTCTCTGCACATGGTGGGTTTGGTGACTGTGGCCTGCCTAGGTGACATTAAGTGACTTACAATGGCCTTTGTTATGTCACAGATCAGCTGAAATCTGCATACGATGCCCCTCCAAGCAAGACTGACTCACTTCCCGAGGAAGGGCTCAAATCAGGCACACTTGACAGCACTCAAGATACCACCAAGACCCAACAACAGCCTCCATTAATCAAGCACGCAGCGAAAATGATTCTTACACTGCTGGATTCCATTACAGGTGACCGCAGACATTATTAACACACTTTCTGTGTGCAACATACACCGAATGTTTAGCCTCAGGACACAATATTTTGCAGGGAAATAGAGGTTTAATCTCCATAGCAGGGTATCTGGGTTTAAATATCAAGAACCCATGGCAGATATCTAAAATCAATCTTTAATACATTTCCTGATGAAAACTGTTTTTGTATGGAGATGCTTAGACCTTCCTGATTGTTGAAATTGGGCTTGCAATAGCTGAATGAAGAATGGGCATGAGGAGGATGTAAATGTAAATGGCATCAGCTATCTAAATAGCAGACAGGAGGGGCAGGGATATGCAACCTGCACAATTGCTGGAATTAATGTATATCTTAACTCAGGAACCAAAAAATAATATATTTCAGCTTACTAGCCTGTATGTGTTATGCCTTAGTGTTCTATTTCCAGACTTGTGTAACCAAACTTCTTCCTGATAGCATGGCAATGCTTATAGCTGATGACTTCCTGTCCATTAATACATCTATAGCCAGATCGTGGACATTTTTGTTAATGAGCATTTACATATTTTAGAACACAGGAATGCAATTGTAGCTTTTCTCCATATACCGGGGAATGCTGGTGTAGCTTTCCCTCCACACCCAATTAGAAGTAGTTTTAAGCAGTTTAGACATAAATCACATCTAATGCCTCTCTAGTGTTGGAATATCAGATAGTATTAGTACGTTATGTTAGTACGTGATTATGTTATTATTTAAATATATGTATATGATTTTATTCACCTTGATAGGAACATGGCATAATAAAACTATTTAATAAATGTAGAACGATTTACCTGTCATAGATAACCATTTCAATGTGTAGGTCAGTTCTCAAGGGGATTTTAATCTTAAAAGTGACTTCCAGGCAGATATAATATATATATATATATATATATATATATATATATATATATATTCCTTCACAAATTATATTTTCCAATGCAATGTATTTACGTGTTAATATCAGCCTTGTGCAATACTCTATATAGCAGCATTAAGACTGGGAAAAGGAGGGGCAGCAATGGGGTCTAATCACATTTGTTGCATGCATTATATCTGACTCACATAATCCCTCAGACCCTTTTTTCCCTCTATCCCAAGTTTTATTTTTTACCTTTTTTCTACAGCAAGAAAATTAACCCCTATGATGTCATTACCAGATTTATGAAATTAACTAAATAAAATTGCAACCAGGCATGTACTTTATTGCAAAGGGACAGGCAATATCTCTTCTGCAATAAAATAATAAAATAACCTTACCTGACTGATCACATTTTTTTATTCAACTGCTCGCTTCAAAAGAAGACAGCAAACAGGCAGGTAGGTATATTTTGCTGCAGGAAGGACATCAGCTGTCCCTTTCTGCAATATAGACCTGCCTGCGTGAGTTTCAAAGTATGGTTCTGTATATATATAAACTATGCTATGTATATTATTTTATATGGCTGTCTGTGCTGGCCCAAGGCCTATACCCCTCTTCTTACCTAACTACATAACCCAATGTTTCTCAACCAGGGTTCCTCCAGAGGTTGCTGGGGGTTCATTGACCAATGAGAAATTTGTGCCTCTCAAGTCAGTTTAAATGACACCAATGATCTTTTTGGCTATCTGATATTCTTCCCACTGGGCAGCAATGTAAGATGAATTATTCCCATTGACCACCACACTAATGTACTGCGATCCATACAGTAATTATAAAAGAGATTCCCAGAAATCTGGAAGGGTTCTTCCGTGTTATAAAGGTTTGAAACACACTGGCATGGGTTGTGGGGGAGCAGTGAAGAAGAATACCAATGAACCATCATTTGAGTACCAGTTCTGGGTCTTCAAGGACTGATATCACATGCAAGATGGCAGGACATGGCAGAAGTCTTAAGACTGTCAGACGTCCATACAGATGAGATTTTTACAGATAAAAATATTTCATATTAATCAATAAATCCACATGTAGGTTGGTGAGATAAATAATCAGGTGACAGGTTCTCTTTCAGTCTGGTTGAAATGGTAGTACAATCCAGCACCCTACCACATGATGCATAAGGGGCTTATCTAGCGATTCATGGTTAGTTTTGTAGGCGACAGAACAAGCTCCTTAATTGCTGATTGAGAGGACAATGCATGAGGTTTTCCTGTCATTAATTACTTTCTTGAACATTGTGATTACAGGCATGATGAAAGTTCTTTGATTTGTTTGACAAACATAATTCATTCTCAGATTGTTCTTTATTTAGCAGGTGCAATGCTTAATTTTCCTTTGAAGTGCCCTAATTCATACAGGTGTTCACCACCTTCTACCTCTTAAATGGTTAATGAAGACTTTGAGACTTTCAGAATTAGAATTTTTTTCTAATGAGTACAATCTGAACAGAACTAATCTCTTTTGGATCATTACTTCACCTAATCACAAAGCTTTTTTTTTTTAATTCAAATCCTGGCAGAGATCTAATTGGCGGTTCTCTGGAGCTTGATAATTGCATACAATATCAGGTCTCTTTTTTTTTCCCTGTATACCTAATGGCCTCTGCAATTAAGGGAGAAATGTAGCTTAACCCCTCGGGCTGATCTGCCTGAAACAAATCATTGGAGTTCTCATTATTCAGTCATTAAGTATACTGAGTTTGTTTGTAGAGAGACAGGACAGAAAATGTGCAATGTCTACAAACTTCTGTCTTGTTTCCTTTGTCCGAGTCAATAGTAACAGTAAAAAACTTTGCACAGTGTCTGTATTCTTAACAATTACATCCTGGATAAGGTTTCATGCTGCCTGTCGGTCATCTCTTCATGGATGGCTGACAGATTTCTGAAACCCAACCTGAAAAAAACAGAATTCATTATTCCCCCTCAACTTCCAAAACTTCATGCCCCCCCCCCCCCCAATTCAAAATCTCCCCGACATGTTCCTAACTGTTAAAAAACACTGTCCCTCCCCTCAGGCACGTTGTCTTGGCGTCACCTTCCATTCTACCCTCTCATTTACCCCTCATATTCAGAACATTTCCAGGTCCTGTCACTTTCACCTGTGCAACATCTCTAAAATCTGCCCTACCTGTCCCCAGAGACCACCAAACTCCTTGTACACGCTCTTATCATCTCTCGTCTGGACTACTGTAACCTCCTCCTCTCTGGTATTCCACTAACCTGACTCTCTCCTCTACAAATCTATTATGAATGCTGCAGCCAGACTCATCCATCCTTCCCACCGCTCCTCTTCTGCTGCATCTCTTTGTAGTTCTCTTCATTGGCTTCCATTTCACCTGAGAATCAAATTCAAGTTCCTGGGCTTTGCCTTCAAATCCTCCCACAGTTACTGTCCCACTTACCTTTCTGACTTGGTAAAAAAATACTCCCCTAACCGCTCTCTCCGCTCCTCCAATTACCTACTAATGATTTCCTCACTCATAACCTCATCACACACATGGCTTCAAGACTTTTTTAGAGCTGCCCCGACTCTCTGGAATGGTCTTTCTCATCCTACTTGGCTTGCTCCTCCTTTCTGCTCATTTAAAAATGTTCTCCATCTTTTTAAACTTGCCTACCCATCTTCTTCTGTTTCTTAAACCCTCATTACTCACCCACCAATCTATATCTTCCCTTCTGTTGTGTATTACTTCCCCCACTTCTTAGATTGTAAGCTCTTCTGGGCAGGTTTTTTTTAAAAAAATACAAAAAGTATTACTATTACAGTTTAGTTTGTGTTAGAAATATCTGCCTGGAGCTAAGCTTTAAAGTGGGAAAAAATAAAAAAAATGAGATTAGGCAGCTTCAAATTGCAGAAGGGACAAGTGGTGATCCTTTAAATATACTTATTTGTCTGTTTGAAATCTTCTTTATAATCTTGTATAATGTGCTCTGAACTGTACATGCGTGGTTCAGTGTGCAAGGGCAAGTATCCCAGCATCACCTGGCTTGCATATAGGGGTTATACCATTCCAGCCTGGCCAACAGAGATGGTCAAAGATCTGAAACCTGGAGGGGGGCCAGGTGAAGGTGGTAGCACCCGTGAAAAAAAGTGACCAAAGTAAATCACGTGCCTGGTTGTATTTTTTAAATGTTAAAGCAGAACTAAAGTCAGAATAAAAAAAACACAATCCCGCAGGTCCGTCGATTCTTCAGGAGGTTTCATTGATTGGGCCCTGCGCTGGCCCATTGTCCTCCTGCGGCCTGCGCAGGTGCAAGAGCGAGTTATGTAGATGGGGAAAAAGATTGCCGCTCTCACTGCGCATGCATGAGATCAGCAATTTTTCTCTCTTGTTAACAGAAACGGCTCTTTCTGCGCATTCCCAAGATCGAGCAAGCGCAGAAGGAGCAGCCAAGAGCCTCCCGGGATGCATGTAGGTATCCCAGGAGGCTTTGCACTTCTATTCTGTCTTGATTGCCATGGCAAAGTGCTGCATTTTTTTTTTCTATCCCGTCTACCCTTTTGAGTTATTTTGGGTTTAGGTCCGCTTTAGTTTTTTTCCCAAAATAATTCTTAAAGAGCAGATATAATTTTTTAAGGTTCCCAATCATCCCCACCCTGCACATCAGATACTGGTTCTGTCAGTCTATCCTACCTATCCAAATTTTATACATGCCATTGTGCTTCTGTGTCAGTCAATGAGTGGAGGCAGTGCTTGGAGGTGGGCAGAGCATGGGCGGAGGTAAGCAGTGCCTGGAGGTGGATGAGGCATGGAGCAGGGCATGGGTGTAGTGGTGGGTGGGGCGTGGGGTGCAACATAGGCAGCGCAGTGGGTGGGTCACATCAGTTCTCCACTGGGGCTCACTGTTGGCTGCGTCCGCCTCTGAATCTGCAGATATTTCTTAGTGTTAATAGAAACATTTTTTTATCTATAGCACTTTTTTTCTAGTACACTGTTCACTCAGAGAAGCTCACAGTGTGCAATGAAATCAGATAAAGCAATTGCAGGGTAGGAGAGGAGCTGGGATGAGAGGAGTAGAACTGTGCGGACAAAACAGCGGGCAGATTTAAGGTCGGCACCATACATATATTTTGATCTGAAGGTTTAGTTACACTTTGATGCCCACATTACTAGATTAGCAGTTTTAATTTTCCTATGGGCAGCACGGTGGCACAGGGGTTAGCACTCCGGCCTTTGCAGCGCTAGGTCCCAGGTTCGATCCCCAGCCAGGACATTATCTGCATGGAGTTTGCAGGTTCTCCCTGTGTCTGCGTGGGTTTCCTCCAGTTTCCTCCCATATCCCAAAAACATGCAGTGAGGTTAATTGGCTTCTCCCTAACAATTGACTAACTCCCTTAGACTTAATGACATATGACTATGATAGGGACAAAAGATTGTGAGCTCCTTTGAGGGACAGTTAGTGACACGACTATGGACTATGTACAGCGCTGCGTAATATGATGGCGCTATATAAATACTGTGTAATAATAATAATAATATTTTGCCCGTGTGGCTGCAGAAAGGCACATATAACCTATTACACGTTGTTCCCTGTGTTTTAATACTTTTTACGGGACAGCTGTGATGGCACTTTGAGTATTTCCTTCTAATAACCCATTGCAGATTGTTATGTGTGCTTTGGTAAATATAACATCTGCATCCCTAGGTTTTAATCTTTTTGCTTCGTTGCAAACCTTAATCATACATTTTTACTTTGAGTTAAGCGATTTGTCCAGTGCCACAACCTAGTGCTACAGAATGTAATCTGGTGGATTAGTAAAACACAAATCCTGATACCCTTTCAACCTTGAAAATCTGATTAAAGATCTGAGAGCCATTTGTTCAAAAAAAAGTAATTATTCTGTCATATAATACGTAGCGCTGAATTTGTGGAAACGTTCCGCAGGTTTTATGCAATGGGGGTTTGAGTTGGCGAGGGACATGCTCGTACAAACACAAAGGTTTATTCATACCTTGGAGAACCCAAGCGTAGCAAAACCTGATATCACAGTTAAATCTGAACTCCCAGCAAAGGGCTAAATGCATTGATGAATACATATATAGGAGCTGTTTTGCCTGCAAAAGGATGCTTATTTCTGTGCATCCATTTGTAAGATTTACACAGCTGTGCAGCATAGCAAACTTTGTATGGCAATGGAGGAAACTTTTTTTTTTTTGTAACACATACAGGTCCTATCCCTTCCCCAGCCTGAAAATGTACAGGGAAAGATAAAGTAGCAGACTGATGAGTTCTTCTTTGCACTACCGTTTACATACCTCTGGCACTGCAGCACAACTGAATTGCTCCTTGTGTTGCTTTTCCCTCCACAATTGTGAACTCTGGCTGGCTGATTTCAAAGCAAAATCAGAAACATACATGGCTTTCATTTCAAAGAATACATTTAAAGTGGAACTAAATCTTCGCAACTCACCTATCTGTATTCCATTGCAGGGCACCTCCATCTTCCTTCTCTTCTTCCTGCCAGAGACCATCTTTGACTGGGAAAACAGGGAACTTTTTGGCTATATATTTTGTATGTGTGCAATTGTTTAACAAACAAAGATAATTAAACTAACAATGAAAGTGTTAAAGCATTTTGTCCCTGTAATGGACACATAAAAACAAAAGTCACAGGGACTTAGTACTAGACAAAGTCCAATGCTAAAAACAATGAGACAACCAAATATAGGATAGAAAGAACTGGATCCCGATGCCCAACGCATTTCACCAGTTTCAGCTTCCGCAGGGGGATTGTGGGGAAAACCAGTAACAATACTAATGGAAGCAAAAGATATATATGAAAACTGCAGGGTAGGAGAGGAGCTGGGATGAGAGGAGTACAACTGTGCAGAAAACTATAGTTACATTATAATACAAAAGAGAGTGAATGATTTTATAAATAACAATTAAAGCCAGAATAACAAAAACAAAAATATATAGATCCATTTCAGGGACTAAATGTGTCAACACTATCCTTGTTAATTTTTCTTAAAATAATCTTTGTTGAATGCACACATAAAAAATTTAGAGCTAAAAAATCCCCTGCTTTCCCCCCTTTCTTTTCTCTCTAATATGAAGTTATTAGGGGATTGGCTACTATATAATATATTAGATATTTTAGAGCTTCATGGGAATACCCAATCTCTTTCTAACTGACCATATTTGGCTGTGTTGATTGGCCAAGCCGGGATGATGAAACTCCTACACAGGTGCACAGGAGTTCATAAGTCCTTGGCACAGGAATGCTGGGTACCCTGCGCATGCGCAGCTCAGTTTTGTTACCAGAAACCCAGAGCAAACAAGCATATAGGAAAGCCTATTGTGGAAGGGACATTGCCTGTCCTTTTGTGCAATATTGACCTCCCTGATCATGCAAACCTGAAAGTGGAACTTTAGAAAAT
The DNA here is from genome assembly GCF_032062135.1 of Pyxicephalus adspersus. Classification (NCBI taxonomy): domain Eukaryota; kingdom Metazoa; phylum Chordata; class Amphibia; order Anura; family Pyxicephalidae; genus Pyxicephalus; species Pyxicephalus adspersus. The sequence goes on along the minus strand of NC_092862.1, from coordinate 7,644,974 downwards.
AAAATAGAGATGTATTAGGTTCTGTGTGGAGGTATAGCTTAAAAAAAAAACTATGGGCCTGATTTATTAAAGCTCTCCAAGGCTGGAGAAAATACACTTTCATCAGTGAAGCTGGGTAATCCAGTAAACCTGGAATGGATTTCTTCAGTCATTTGCTATTTGTTATGAAATGTTTTTAATCCTGGACCAGATTCATTTCAGGTTTGCTAGATCACCCAGCTTCACTGATGAAAGTCTATAATTTCAAAAAAATATTACATATTTTAACACAGCAACGACTTGTCAAGTGGAACTAATCCCATGACTTCTCACCTACTGTTCCACCTTTTCTACTTTCCAAAGGCAATCTTGGCCATGCTGGAAATGACATAACTCCCATGCGCCTGCATTCATTCATTTTCTGCATGTACAATGGAAGCACTGGACAGGGAGGTAAGCAGAGTTATTGCTGAAGGGGCATTTCCTGTTCCTTTCTGCAATAACCCTCTGCCTGAATCTCCGAAGTTTAAAGTGGGACTTAAGTTCCACAATAATGAAGAAAGTTCATCCTTTGCTCCAAAGCATCAGAGTGGGCCACTTTCCCAGCAATCTAAATGCCCAAGCCAGCATAAAATTTCATGTTCATAACCAGCAAGAAACCCAGACTGGGCTTAGTTATTGTTTTTTCTTTTTATCAATTTGTTAATTTGAGCTTCAAAAGTTTTGTTTGGTTGAGTATGAACCATAACAAAATCTTTATAAGTAAGTTTTATTAAAAATATTTTTAATCAATACCAGGTTTCAAGTAGGAGGTTATAAGTAGGGCATAAAAAAGTTTCCTTTTTGTAGTATTTTAATATAAATTATTTTTTTATTTTTTTTTATATTTGTATTTTTGATCCGCAGTCAGACATTACAGCAATAAGGTCCCCTCAGCCTCATCCCCTAGCTGGGAATAGAGAGGGGAGTCCCTTTTTGGCAAGAAAATTTGAATACGGGCAGTGGTTAGCACTTTGTCCTTTGCAGCGCTAGGTCTTAGGTTTATGTCCCGGCCAGGACACTATCTGCATGGAGTTTTCAGGTTCTCCCCGTGTTTGTGTGGGTTCCCTCCAAGTACTCCAGTTTCCTCACACATTCCAAAAACATGCAGTTAGGTTAACTGGTTCCCCCCAAAAAAGTTGACCTTAGACTATAAAAATGACATATGACTACGGTAGGGACATTAGATTGTGAGCCCCTTTTGAGAGACAGCTAGTGACATAACTTTGGACTTTGTACAGTGCTGCATAATATGTCAGTGCTATATAAATACTTTATAATAATATTAGATTACAGGATTCAATGCTTTTGTCCCAATTGCCGGCTTGAAGAGCCTAATTTAAGTTAGACTCCAGCCAATGTTTTTCTTTTTTTCAAGCATCCAACAATATAAGGATTGCTGTCAGTCATTCCCAAAGCCTAACCATTCTCTGCTCAACAAAAGAGGGGCTGGCCCTGGGCTATAATGGGGCCGCCATTCACTCAAACTCAATCCTTCATTTATATAATAGACATAAATGCATCATGCCGGTGAATATGTCTGACCCCGTGTACATTCCACCTTCTCCACCATCCCCCTGCTCTTTGCTGTTCTGTGCCGTTGCCCTTTAATAATGCCAACCAATGTGAAGGAGAACAAATAGACTCGGCAGCCTTGCTGGCTTTGTAATTTAAAGGTTTCAGAGCTTCCTGTTTAAAAAGTCACCATTTGTAACAGAGATGAATTAGCCTGCGATCGCTTTGGGAGCCGTGTCATCACTTTTTCCTCTGAATTGAACTCTGCATTGCAATTTATTTATGTTTTTGGCAATTTTGTTTGAAACTTATGTCAACAGCGCGGAGCGCGGTTCTATTTTTCATGTCCATGTGTCATTGTGATAAAGTTGCTTTTTTTTCTATTTGCTTACAACAATTATTTTCAGCCCTCTTTTAAATGAGTATGTTTCAGACAGCGGGAAACAAGAGCTTAGAAGGATGCAGCACGGGGACAGCTGAGTTTATATGGGATCTTTGTAGCTGATGGATGGTGTAGAAAAGTGGTGGTCAACTTTCCTAATAGCGGGGGGGGGGCTCCATTGTATACCCTGATATTTCCAAAGGCTGTGCATAAAATCCAATGATTGTAATACTGTAGAAAACACAAACATTGAAGATATGCAACCAAAGAAAGAGGAGCTACAGACTTACAAATAAAGATCACAGGCA
>NC_092862.1:7627341-7639225 GCF_032062135.1 Pyxicephalus adspersus | reverse complement strand
AACAACCCTGTTTAGGATTCAGAAAGCCTTGTATACATCTCAGAGCGCTCCTCCCTCCTCTCCTCACCTGCTGCTTTTCATTTTCATTAAACTATATGAGCGGCTGTCCCACTGTGTGCACATTGGCATGGCTTATTATCCTTCTGTGGCAGGATTCACCGCTCTGCTGCGACCTTATCGTAGAGGTTTGGATTCTATGTCAGATGGGCTGTATGCCAAGTTTTGTCAGCCGGCTCATAATGAAACCTCTATTTATACTCTGTAGACCTCAGATCAGTCTGGGCTAAGCTGCTACCAATTGGTTCCTTTTTTTTACACCTTGTTACTAAAATTAGTAAAAGTATATTAATGATTATTATTTTTACATGCAATTATTTTATTTCTTTGTACAGTTTAACTTTGTTGGTAAACTTTTGGGTCCCCGTGGCAATTCTCTGAAAAGATTACAAGAAGACACATTGACCAAGATGTCCATACTGGGAAAAGGGTCCATGAGGGATAAAGCCAAGGTACTTTCATCCTAAATCCAAATCAAGCAGAAACCTAAATTTAATATTATCAGCTATTGCAAGCTGTAAATAGGCTTTAGGAATACAGGAAAAAAAATGACAATGCTGTATGATCATTTTATGTAACAATAAAGAAATAGTTAAATAGTAATTGAATTCTTTTTAATATTTATGAACTTCCAATTTTTCTGTATGGCAAATTGTTTTATTGTTTCTCTCATGTAGAACCCAATAAACATATTTGAATTATTGGTATTATCATAGAACAGTGATAACAATAAAGATTGTATGGGCCCTATTTAAAGTGGACCTGTCGTGACATTTTTAACAATATATAAAAGGGTGGCTATTCCATTTTTTTTTTTGTGGCTGTCCTGTTCCCTTTCATCTATTGCAGTGGTAAAGACTGAAGGGAAAACCTGCAGCCTTTTGGAACACATGCGTCACATATCCGAGAAGGCTGTGGGCTGTTCCTTCTGCGTATGGCTGAGATTGGGCATGCGTCATCAGGGGCATTCAGATGTAAAAAAAAGTGCTAAACCTCACGCATGCACAGTGAGATGTGCACTTTTTTTTTACGTTTACAGGAAGACACGTTATCTAATTTTACATCTGCGCAGTACAAGTTCAGGTGATGCGAAGAAGAACCGGGAAGAGAGAAGATGGCCATGTCCGCCATTCGTCCAATGCCGGAAGATAATCCTAGAAGGCGCTCATTGCAGGAAACTAATGCACAGAGGAAACATTTCAGGCAGGATTACTGCACAGATTTGGAAGAAATGAACAAAGCACACCAGGATTCGAGCAACAATACAAATGGATTTCTTTTTTAGACAATATTTGAATTTTCAGGAGTTTACTTTTCTTTTTTATTTAAATAAATGCTTTTAGAATAAGAAAGTTTATCTTAGGATAAATTTCATTCTTTTTCTATAAATCAGAGACAAGTTTTGGCAGTTGATATAGTAAAAGAATTTCCTTTTCTTTTCTCGCTGCAGGAAGAAGAACTCCGGAAAAGTGGAGAAGCAAAATACTTTCATCTTAATGATGACCTTCACGTATTGATTGAGGTCTTTGCACCTCCTGCAGAAGCCTACGCAAGGATGGGGCATGCACTGGAAGAAATCAAGAAGTTTCTTATTCCTGTAAGTGCCGAAGGGATTTTATTGTATGTATTTTTATAAGTTAAGACCACAAGTATGAAAAAAGAAATTATACTGGAAGGAGATAGAGGATCCTTAGGCCCACTTTTTAATTTTCCTAATAAGTTTTTACTGAAGAAAGATACACATTAAATTGTATTTTGTAACTGTGCTGGGATGTCATTCAATGAAAAAAGAAACACAACATAAAAATGTAACAATTTTCAAATATACATGAATCTTTTCTCTCTAATAGAGACCGGAGATTCTAAAAATAAGAAAAAGTCAGCAATATACCATAAATACTAGCCAGAAACGCAATTATCCAACGCAAGGAAACATGTTGTTGTTGAGTTGAATTGCTTCTTAAGTGCATTTTTCTCTCCTTGTTCGTCCCTAGTAGTTTTGTACTCTTCTTGTTCTTTATTCATACTTACTTTGCAAGGGATGGTATCTCTTTATGTCTCGAGAATGTAGAAAATCCATTTAAGATGATTAACCCTTTTTTTCGTGAGAGCACTTATTTTATTTTGCCATTTGTTGCACGTTAGCACGGTTACGGCTCAGGTAGATCAGGAGAAAACCCCTGCTGTGAATGTCTCTTTGAAGACCAGTTTGCCATTAGCTTGTAATAAAAAGCTTTTAAAGAAGAAAGCTACACAGCCATGCCTTCAATCACATGTCACAAGTCAGATTATTCCGGCGCTCTTTCAGGTTAATGAAGAAAGCTTGCAGTCTGATGGAAAGATGAAGTCAGGGAAATATAAATAGACAAATATAACAAATTCCCCATCAACCTTCAGCTCCTCTTGATGGGACTTCTGACTTTATGTTTTAGTAAATAGGATTTTTGGAACACAATTGCGCTGGGTGGGAAAAAGCTGGAGGTCGGTGGTGACCCCTGTATTGTGACCCAACTTTTCAGTAACCACCTAAAAACAGCCGGGTGGTCACTAAAAAGTGCTGGGTGGTGCGCCTAACCAACAAGGGCTGGGGAGAATGCTGCCTACACAAATGCTTTCTCTGGGGTTGCAATAAGAAAGGGTGTTCATTTAGTAAAGTGAATGATCCCCTTACAAGGAATATTTTATTTAGTATAGTGAAGGAGGAGGTCATGCTCCAACAACGTCAACCATTCAGTCATGTGCATGAAAAAAATCTTGCTTTCTTGATTTCCCTTCATGTGATTGGATATTTATAGCAAAGTGAACTTTTCTTCTATACCACCCTAGTTAGAAGGCTTTGTACAAGATTTTGGAGTGTGTGTTTGAGAATTTGTGCCCATTTAGCCAAAAGAACATTTGAGAAGTCAGGTATTGATGATGGATGAGAAGACTCGACTTGCAAACAGAATTTCATTTCCTCCCATCAGACCTACATTAAACGTCAAATTATGCCTGGAGCTGACTTTTTGCATGGAGGTCCAGTCATTCTGAAACAATTACAAAAGTGCCCTATTTGGTGCTATCAGGGGCCAGGACATGAACTGTTTATTTTATTTTATTTAAACATTTTATTTGAAGATAACACATCAACAAAAACAGCGTACGATATACATAATAAAACGGTACTGGAGAATAAGCGAGGAGATGCTAACAACATCACAATTAAGTTAAATCACATGGAAAATATAAGTAGAAAAAGGAAAAATTACACATGCAGAGATTTAAAAATACATTCACTTTTCAGTAAATCGATCGTTGCCAAGATCTAGGTAATAGGGTTTAGCTTAGATTGGTCATTAGGAATCACATAGCCTATACAAGTACCAGGATATCAAATGGAAAGATTGTATAATTCTGTATTTCGTCGGAGAGGGAAGAGTATCTATAAAGGATTCCCACACTTCAAAAAAATGTTTTACTCTAGATTCCTTATCCAGGAACTTATGAAGAAACAGACAGGAATAGGGGGTTGGGGGACAAGCAGTTGTGAAGTATTGCTTTCTTTGCATCCACTAAAATATTAGGAGTTTTCTACTTCCCCTTGTAGCCTGGGAGCCCTACAGGTCTAGAGATCCCAAAAAAGCCCATTCTGGAGTGTAGGGGATTTAATTTACAAGAAAAACGAGCAAGTCCTGTGGGACCGAACAATATTTTATCCTTGGGCAAGTCCACAATAAATGGAATAGGTCTTCATTGTGTTCCTCACACTTAGAGCATTGGGGGGAGAGGTCAGACCCATGAGAAATGCTCTATGGGGAGATATAGCAGATTTTTATTATTATTATTGTTAAGCTTGAGCACATCACCTCATGTGTAAAGTTATGAAAGCAATTTTGCAGAATGCTGAAAAACAAGTGAATGTAATTTTACCAGCCGTCTTGAGTATCCCTGTGATTCCATTTATATGACTTGCTATACTGGTGTCACTTCTTCAGCTTAAACAGTATGTAAATAGCGCTAACATAATATGCAGCGCTGTTCATGAATAATGGGTTGCAAATGACAGACAGTGACGCAGGAAGAGGAGAGGACCCTGCCCAGAAGAACTTACAATTTAAGAGTTGGGGGAAGTATTCAACAATAGGAGGGGAGAAGTTTAAGTGAATTCTCATTTGCAGAAACGTCAAAATGGATTGGATTAACTAGATTATTACAAATAACCCCAAAATGCTGAGGGGTCTAGGAATGGCAATGGTGGTGGTAGGGTTATATATACTTTACTTTAAAATGCTTTTCTCTGCATTTTCACACATGCCTCGCCATGCTTCTGTTTTCAAGTTTGCATCTGCTCTTTCCATCCAAAAAAACGATAATGTATCTTGCAGACTTCCCTGACTCTTCAGTGTTCCGTTGTGAAGTGTAGTAAAACAAAATGAATGATTATTCAAGGACAGAACATTTTTACTTACTACTATAGTATAAAAAGAGCTTTTCATTCCATGCTTGGGTGTCCTTGAAATACTGGATCATCTTACAAAGCTCCTTGTGTGTGCTTTTTTTATATTCCCTCCAGATACAAGGACACCCTCTCTTAACTTGTGAAAATAAATGGTGAAAGTCACGTGACAATAGATAATAAATTCTGTATTCAGGAATGAAAAAGATGAGTTGTATTCTGTGGATTAGTTAACTGAGTTTTCCCATTTGCTTCATTACTGTTTACAGGATAGCTTTTGTGATCAAAAGAAATGGGGCAAATGGTGTAAAGACTTGCCACACAAAAGGTTTGCAGCTCTAACAAAAAAATTTTTACTTGATTTTAAAAGAATAGAAAAGTTGCACAGACCCTTGCAGAAAATTCACTACCCTTAACTAAACGATTAACAAATAGATTATAGAAGGAAATGTTTCAGTCCTATATTGTTTTATCTTGCCACAGTGCAAAAAAATTTGCAAGTTAGCTTCCTAAAAAAAGTATTGCATTACGTTGACAGTGGGAATTATAATCTAGGTACCAAATCCCTTACAGAGACACTTATACCACTTTAAATCAAAAAAATTGGATGAATATTCTCTCTCTAAAAGATCACATCATTTATTGATTACATACTGTAATTGAAACACATAAAAAACAAGAACTTCTTGGTACAGAATATCCTAAAATGTATTTTTCTCCATATTACAAAAAGTTGTTTACTGGTCTTGAGCTCTGAGTCCTTTACGCATTTCACCATTTTGGCCTCATCAGAAGGACAAACCCCCATGTATATTTACACTATTTTCTTAATTAATTCAATTCACTCATGCATTAAGATGCATTGTGAATTAGGATACCATTAAAACTTTTTTGCTGTGAAAACTTAAGTAGTACATGTGTTGCACAATGTGGTGATATCTGTTCATGACGGTGGATGCTGCTGACTGTCTAACTGACTGTTAAAAGCAAGAGTTACACCAGTGGTGATGGAAATTAGGATCATTACTTATTTGATGCCTTACATGGGTGAGTTGAATGAATTTAAGAAATGCAGTAAATATACAAGGGGGTTAGTTGTTCAGATGAAGCCAAATGATTAAACGCGTAAAGGAATCAGAACTCAAGAGTAGTAAATGACTCTTTGTAATACAGAGAAAAATATATTCTGTTGTACCAAAATGTTCTTGTTTTGAATGTTTTCTAAACATTGTATTATTAATATACAGTATTTATATAGTGCCAACATATTACGCAGCACTGTACAAAGTCCATAGTCATGTCACTAGCTACCCCTCAAAGAAGCCCACAATCTAATGTCCCTACAATAGTCATGTCTTTAATACAGTCCAAGGTCAGTATCTGGGGGAAGCTAAATAACCTAACTGCATGTTTTTGGAATGTGGGAGGAAACCATTGCAAATGGGAAGAACCTGCAAACTCCATGCAGATAGTGTCCTAGCTAAGATTCAGGTTATTCATTCAAAGTACAGAAAAAATCCCAATGTTTTGGATTTAAAGTCCAAAACAAAATTGCCATTACTGTAGTTCCCTGGTTGCAGAGGTCCTGTGCAGTATAAAACGTTGAATTTCTATTGGCCGGTTGCACTGTAATGAGATGATGACACAATAACACAATGGTCCTGATCTATGCAAGACTGGAGAAGATAGACTATCATGGGGGAATCTGGGTGATCCAACAAATCTTGAATTTTAACCTGCAAAACTACATTTTCATATGCAGCAAAACAGGGCCCAACAGAACACTCTCACCACCATATTTCACAGATTGGATAAGGTTCTTATGCTGGAATGCAGTGTTTTTCTTTCTCTAAATGCAATACCTTTATTTAAGCCAACAAGTTTTATTTTGGCTTTACCTGTCCACAAAACATACTTCCAGTAACTTTCTGGTTTGTCAACATTTCTTCCAGACTGTTGAGCAGAGATACTCAACCAGGGTTCCTCCAGAGGTTATTGGGGTTCCTGGGCAATGAACAATTTGTGTGCCTTAGTTTAAGCGACATCAATGATCTTTTTGTCTATCTGTAAGGGTGACATTCTTCCCAATGGCCAAAAATGTCAGAGACATTCTTCCCACTGACCACCACATTAATATACTGTGAGCTGTGGATAAAGTAATTATAGAAGGGTTCCCTGAGACCTGAAAGCTATTTCAAGGGTTCCTCCATGTTAAATAAAAGGCAAGAAACACTTATGTAGATGGTTAGCATTATTTGAGGAGATAATATTCTCGTTACTACTCTTCCATATACACCATTGCTGTTCAGTGTTCTCCTGATGAGCTCATGAACATCAACATTCACCAGTGTGAGACCGGCCTTAAGTTGCTTAGAAGTTACCGAGTTCATTTGTAACCTCTTTGCCTTGCAGTTATCTTCGATGATCAACCACTTCTGGGTAGGGTAAAAACAGTCCCGAATTTTCTTCCATTTGTACATATTAGACTATAATAGGAAATTCTGCTTTAGCACAGTCTAAGGTAATTTAGGAAGGGGGGAAGGGGGGCCAATTAACCTAAACACCCAAACATGGGGAGGACATGCAAACTCCATGCAGATAGTGCCCTGGCTGAGATTTGAACCTGGGAACCTAGCACTGCAAAGGCCAGAGTGCTAACCTGTGGCCACCGTGTCACCTTATGAATGTATGAATATTTAGCAGAGAAGTCTAAAAGCCCACACTAGACTAAGATAGTGATTTGGGATCCTGCTGGTGCAGGATGAATGGCTGCTGGATGCTTTTTTAAGGGCAGCTGATACCTGTAATAGTAATCACTTTGTTTTTCATGGCTGATATTAAATCTGCTCTTTTTGCTCAGTAAGATCTGAGATACAGTATGAAGCATTCAACAAATCTTTCCTGCACTCCTTCCTTGCTATAGCAAGCATTCATTTTAACATCTAAATCAGAGTAGGATCAGGTTATTTAGGCCAGAAGGTGACTGTTCTAATGGAATGTATCAAATACTGCAGAACAGTGCTTAAAGGCTCAAATGGCAAGATCATAGCGAAATAACAGTAACTCACAACTCCGCTGTCTCTGTTTTATTTGAAACTAGCAATATTTTTTTTTCTGCTGTCTGACTTTTGTTAAATTGCAAGTCTGAGCAAAACAAAAAGAGAAAAATTGCTGTATATCTCTGAAATACATAAACATCTACCTATGTCTTGGTAAATTCTATTAGTACAAGAGAATACCTGTTGATTGGCAATAAATCCAATGAGCGGTGGTGCTGTTCAGTCCAGGGTGGAGGGGATTTTGGGCTGGTACATAACAGATACTTGCAGCTTTAGGTGGTTAAATATATGGGGCCAATTGAGATCATAGGATTAGGATTTTTGCCTTTGATTCTGCTTTAATACTCAGTTTCTCTGCAGTGCAGGAATCACTGAATGCTCATTAATGTATGTTTTCTTTCACATGCAGGACTACAATGATGAAATCAGACAGGCACAGCTGCAAGAACTCACTTACCTGAATGGTGGATCAGAACAAGCAGAAGTCCCTGTTGCTCGTGGAAAGCAGACTGCCCGCCCCCGGGGAGCACCTGCATCTGCATTGTCAAGGTAACACTGCATATATCAGTGCATATGTAAAAGACTCCTCTTCATTGCTGATTTAAAGGAAAAATATTGGGCAAAATATGCTAAGATAATAAACATCACTGGTCTGCCTTTTTTTTTAAGATAATAAACATCACTGGTCTGCCTTTTTTTTTTGTACATTACAGGGGTCATTCAGCTTTGACTCACTATAACAACCAATCAGAAGCTTTGATTGAGCCCAATATGAAATGATGATTAACTTAGTATTGCTAGAAAGAGAAAGAATTGTGTTGCTTGGGTGCCACATACTTTGTGGACAAGTGAAGATGAAGTATCTGACCCACTTTTTCATGGGGACACCCTACATTTCTGTTAATTCAGGAGGGTGTGTAGCTTTTATCAGTATATATAACAGACCAATAGGGAGTTTTTCTGTACACTTTACCAGATTGAGTTGAGATTGCATTCTTGTGGCCATTCATTTTTTGAGCTGTTTTATTACCAGTTTGTGTGGCATTTTGCTGATCTGTCTCTTTTTTGACAGGACTATTGATTGGCTTAAATGTGTATTGAGGACATGAGCCTTTTATTTCCCTATAGAAAAGCGTTTTGTTTTTTTAGTTCTCAGCCATTATAAGAGCATGCAGTATTTAGGGGAGACAATGCGACTGTACAACAAGAAACCTAGTGCCTGACATACATGGGATCAACGTCTATAGCCATAATATTTTCTATTCTATGCAATGCACTGATAACAGACAACAAGCCTAAACATCTCTATGTAGTTTGGAATAATGGCCCTGGTTTATTAAAGCTCTCCAAGGCTGGAGAGGATACACCTTCATCAGTGAAGCTGGGTGATTTAGCAAACCAGGAATGGATCTGGTTCAGGATTGAAAACATTTACTAACAAATAGCAAATGACATTCAAGAAATCCATTCCAGGTATGCTGTATCACCCAGCTTCACTGATGAAAGTGTATCCTCTCCAGCCTTGGAGAGCTTTAAAAAAAACAGGCCCATTATTTCCAAACTGCATACAGATGTTCAGGCTTGTAATTCTAAATCAGGCCCAGTGGCTTAGTAAAATTAGCCAGAATTTGTATTGTAAAGCAGCAGTTGGCCATTAGCGGAAAAGTATGTTTTCCACGCCATCACCCACCACCCTAAAATGAGAATACAACCCTTGTCCAGCCCTTGTCCATGAAGTTTGTTTACTGCTGTATGCGCCCTTTCTTTTGGTCTATGCAGATTGGAACAGTTCTGTTCCTAATAAATTGGCGGTAAAGCATTTTTAATAGAAACTCCTTTATCACAATGGCCCTGATTTATTAAAGCTCTTCGAGGCTGGAGAAGATACACTTTTATTAGTGAAGCTGGGTGATCCAGCAAATCTGGAATTGTTTAGTCCCGGATTAAAAACATTTGCTAACAAATAGCGAATTACTTTTAAGAAATCGATCCCAGGTATGCTGGATCACCCAGCTTCACTAATGAAAGTGTATCCTCTCCAGCCTTGGAAAGCTTTAATAAATCAGGCCTAATGGAGGGAGCTGTAACAATATTAGCGACCAACATTCGGCCTGAAAGCAACGTTAGAAGACTTTGAAATGTAGCTGACAATATTTTCCTGGGTGTTGTGGAGACTTTTTCTGACAAAGCAATGGAATGAAGGTCCTGTGGGCTCATATACCATACAGATTTCATGAAATTACTATCCATACCTTGTAGGAAAGACACTGACACCCAGGGGATAATTCTTTTTACATCAGTGTGGGGTAGGCAGCTTTAGAAAACCTAAAGATTCTCAAGGTGACCTTGATTAGTGATGAGATGAAGAAGATCTGAGATTAAAGCAAACCAATACTAATCTAGTTGCAGATTTATTTCAAAGTAAAAGAATAGGTTGTACCAAAAATCCAATGTGTTTCTGGTATTTACCCGTGTGCTTTTATCAGGCCTTGTATTGCTGATAGGGATTGATGTTTTTACAATGCTGGACCATTGAATATCAATTGAGGAGACACCTGACATCCTGACCACAAAAACTGCTACCCTTGGTTTAGCACCAAGTTAAAAAAAAAGCTATAATTAATGATTAAGTTTATTACACTGCAATATTAGTGATTTGGGAGATGCGCATATCACCTAGGGTGAGCTGTTATCTGACTACAGAATCCGATCTTTCTACAGCAGACATGTCAGACTGCCGTTCCCTGGGACACATGCAGCATTCACAATTATTCTTTGCAGCCAGAAATTATTATTAAACAGGATTTATAAGCGCCAGCATATTACGCAGCACTGTACATTAAATAGGGGTTGCAAATGACAGACAGATACAGACAGTGACACGGGAGGAGGAGAGGACCCTGTCCCGAAGAGCTTACAATCTAGGAGGTGGGTAAAATAATACACAAAAAGAGGTATTGGATTCAATGTGATGTATCAGAGTGCTATCATCATTTTTTTTTACAAAATCAAGTGGTGTGGCCCAAAAAAGATTAAACGCTTCATTTGGTTGTTTTATTGTAGTTTATTTTTGTCATCTGTTTGTATTTTACTGACCAGAAGTGGATTCATAATACATACAGCTGGCTTTGATTTCCTTCATTTTCTGGTTGCTTTAGACTTCTCTTTTGTTACTTGAGCTGGATTGGTATCTTCATACCACTAAGGACATTACCAATGGTTTTTGGTCAATCTTTAATAAAGGGAATCTGATTACCTAAATTAAATTTATATGGATCTTATTCTAAGGCATATTTGGGAATGCTTTGTGTAGTGTATATCTTTGTATGGTTATTAAACTATTCTATAAAATTATGTTTTGTATGTTTATATGTTTACATATATGTTCAAGTAAATATGTTTACGTTTTGATGCCCCGGTGCAATTTATTTTTATATTAGGTTGGAGTCTGTCCCCTGGTCACAGTGCTTAGTGCTTAGTAGGAGCACATAATTGGAGATTAAGCTCAGTGATGGTTTAGGCACCTGCAGCCTCTTGTGTATCTGGAGGTAGAACTAAGCTGGTAATGTAGAGAGAATGATAAGCAAATATCACAAATATCAGGTATAGGTCATCTATTTAATTTCCCCACATCACTCATGATATGAAGGACCAGTTGTCGGTATGACAGACTATTTGAGTACCATTAATTGGAACTAAACATGACACAAGCCAGCTGTTTATCCATTTGGACCATTGAGAACTTCTCTCTTATATATATATATATATATATATAAATATATATATATATTAAATTATTAATAATATTTTTATTATTACAGTATTTATATAGTGGCAACATGGTATGTTGTAAATTTATTAAGGAAGTATTACACAATAGAAGGGAGGATATGGAACTGTTGAAGTAGTAATGGTTTTAGGAGACAGAGGAAGATGAGTATGCACCAAGAGCCAAGAAAAGGTCATCACACTGAAATTCAGATAAAGCAAAGATGAGACCTAAGCAATTTAAATATAAGTAGCTTTACTCATGCATCCTTCAAATGTCTCCACCATTTCCCCCAACATTTATTGAAGCCCCGATGAGTACTGTATAAACCCACAAGACTGCAAGAGCAGTCAAGGAAGAAGAACACAGCGGGGTGCTGCTCATTTTCTCCAGTCCCAACTTTATAGAACAAAACAGTGCTGTTTGTAGTGCATTTTTATTATTATTAAACAGGATTTACTGTATTTTTCGGCGTATAAGACGCACTTTTTCTTCCCCAAAACTGGGGGGGAAAGTGGGTGCGTCCTATACGGCGAATGCAAGTTTTAAAAATAAATAAAACCG